>NW_020955575.1:1641142-1642146 GCF_003031625.1 Empidonax traillii
AATGTCAATCACCTTCCCCCAAATCTTGCTGTATTATTTATGAATTCAATAATATACACAGTAAAACTTATTCATCTTTATGCATGCAACATACATTTCTGAACACTGGCAAGGATATTAAATGTAGCCAAGCCATGCATTGTGTCATCATCAACAATTTAAATTAAAATGGAAAATACTTTGATTTTTCCATCATCATGTCTGTAATTGAAAATTATAGCTACATTTGAAGAAGTCAGACATAACTTGCTCATGTTGTCACTTCACATATAGTTTGCCTATATAATACCATATGCCAGGAACTCTTACTAGCACATGCAGTAATGTGATATAATTGATAAAATGTCAAATTCCATGCTTACAATCAATTTTACAATCAGATTTTGAGCAGGCATAATTTTTAGAGCAACAAATCATTTCTGCTTGGTACTTACATCTGACTGATATCTAATTTCAGTGTACAGAAGGAAATATTGAGCATTTGTAATATTGATTTGGGGGAAAATAATGAATTGCTCTGACTAACTAGATAATTGCATGTTGGAAATGTACTTTTTCACTGAGTGGGTTTTTTTCAGCATCCTACTAACCAATGACTAATTATTTCAATTGTTATTTTCACTTCAATGTAGGTTTTTATTTTTCTAATATAGTTTATGAAAGCACAGTATACATTTCAAGCTCTAATTACACATTTTCACTTTATTTACTTTATTCTGAAGTATTTTTTCAGTGAAGTAGGTAAAAATTTTAGATGCTTAAGCTAGGCAGATTTGTTACAGTGTGTATTTCTTTCTTGCTATAACATTACCTGTTGTGATGGTTTTAGTCTAGGCCTTCCTTGGTGACCAGTTTGTAACCAAGGAAGGAGCCAAGTACCCAGTATTCCACACAATTTTTACGTAAACCAGAGTATAAATAAGTCGGAGATTAGAGACCTCGCTCTCTTCTCTTCCGGCGAGGTTTGGGAACAGTGGGTCCCTGCGTTGGTCTCGCTTATCTAA
>NW_020955575.1:1642655-1720169 GCF_003031625.1 Empidonax traillii
TATTTTACAATGTATGTTTTTATTAGTAAGAAATTGTAGCATGAGATAAACATTTACCATGGGATTCATGTTATCTAATCTTAGAAGTCTACATTACTTATGTTTGGAGAAGTAATTCAGACTGTTTTATAGTCAGAGCAATGAAATTAAGTAGTTTTAGGGTGTTTTTGTTAAAATATGTATCTAGATCAGATTGTGGATAGCATCAAATATCTCCCTCTCTCTCCACTTATTAGGAAGTGTCTAAGCAGCAAGTTTACATTTAGATTTCTATATGACAGATTCAGATAAATCTATCTGATCAGATAAATCTCACCCAGAGCCTTAAATCCTGGATTAAATTTATGAACAGGAGAAAGATCATAAAGCATGAAGGTGCAGTCATATATATGTGCATGTGTGTGAGACTGAGAGTGTTGTGTGTACAAATCTTAACTTCTTATAGACCATTTTGCACTCAGCACAGTTTATAATTGCAGAATCACATGCTATTTTTACATAGGAACCTTCTTCACTTAGGCACAGATGGATATGTGGATAATGCTCACTTAATGAAAAGTGTTCAATATTTTGCTTTCTTTCCTTGATAATGAATATACAGGCCCAAATTTGATTCACTGCATATTTACTACAAAACCTGTTCCAAAGGCAGAATTGTTCATTTCTTCTCCTGTGGCAGTCCTCACTGCAATATCCATCTTATCACAGACATGAATGAATTCAGACCCACACAGTCCCACATCAATTGTCACACCCACCTGGTTAATTCCTGCCTTTTAGCCCCTGAGGTAGCTTCAGCATCCCTCTGACATATTAAAGGCAATCTTATGGCTTTTTTCCCACTTCTCCCCTCATTCATGTTTTTCCAATCAGCTTTGGGAGGTCACACAGTGAAGAGTAACCATGGCACAAGTACGTGGGCCACACAAGCCCTGCTGGAGGTGGGTTTAGTTCACAGAAGTCTTGTAGATAATACACTCACCAGATATCACTGCTGCTGATGTGGCATGAATAGCCTCCAACTCTTGCTCCTGGGTACCAGTAGAACATCTCCTGAGCTATAGCAAACCATGAAACTACCTCACACATAGACAAAGGTCTTTAATGCATGGATGCATTTTCACAATAGTATTTAGAAAGGAGGACATTTTTACTCTTTGTGATTGAGACAAAGAGAAGAAGGGAAGGAACAGTGTGTCAAATAATGTACTAAATCACATAAGGTATTTCGGATTCATCTTTCCGAATACATGGAGTACTTCAAAATATCCGACAGTTTCTAGGTGCTTGTAAACTCATCCACATGATGAGGACTAGAAAACCAGGAATCACTAACCACCTGTGAGAAACTTAGCCCAAATTAATTGCTTATGTTTATACAAAGAAAATGAAAAGTCAACATGTGGATATTCTGACTTAGTTTTGGAGTTTCATAGTGTTTTGAGGGGATGGGAGAGGAGGATGGTTTTGTGTACAATTTCCATTTAGAAAAAAGACAAACTAGAAAAGCAGAAAAGTTGTTATGCAACAATGCATGGCAGTTTGGCTGGAAGTTTTGGATGGCTGTCACAGACCTCTGACACTCCATGTAATGGCAGTAGATGGAAATAGTCCCCTGTGTAGATGCCAGCACTGCAGGAGTCTGTGACACTTTGCCAAACATTTCATAGAAGTTTGCTGGAAAAGTAGAAAATAGGAAAGAATAGAAATTGGAAAATTGCTAAGATTTTCAACTCAGGGTGTCATTCCATACTTTGCCTCCTGGGTTTTATCGATGTACATGCTATATGTTCAATCTCTCTGCTACAACTTTTATTTCCTCCCCATTCTGCCAGTCTCAGCTGTCTTATTCACCTTTTCCCTTAGCCAGTTACATTGTTTTATTCACAAACTCTTAATCCCTTTGGTCTCTCTACCTTTCACTCATCTCATCTATTTTGTTCACTCTCAGTCTGTCCTACTCAGTTCCAACTTTCCTGCTGGTATCCCTGTTTCTCACATCACCTGATGGTTCAGCCCTGTTTCTTTTCATTGCTTCCCATGTCAGGCTTTAGCCTAGTAAGCCTGTCTGGGTTTCAGCCAATGCCAAGAGGAATTGAGCTTAGTTTTAGGACTAATTTCTGCAGGAGCTATGAGAATATTTTAGGGACATTCAGATACATCTAAATATCTAAAGAAATTTCCTCACCGAAGGGTTTTCAAGCGATTGAACAGGCTGTCCAGGGAAGCGGTTGAGTCACCATCTCTGGAGGTATTTAAGAAACATGTAGATGCGGCGTTAAGGGACATGTTTTAGTGTTGGGCTTGGCAGTGCTGGGTTAATGGTTGGAGTCAATGACCTTAAAGTTCTTTAAACAAGTTCAACTTAAACAATTCTATGAAGAATACCCTACATTTACTAACAATCCTATAGAAATCTGTATGTGTAGTATAGAAACCTCGTTAAACACATTTCTTACATATGCAATGTATTTGTACAGCTGTCATTCCTTAAAGAGGTGGAGGTTTTTTGTTTGTTTGTTTGTTTGTTTTCCTCTGTCTAACAAAAACATGACAGAAAAAGCTGTTGATCTTACCAGCCTATCAAAGACAGCTTCCATGGCCTTCAATGATATCTCTCATGAAAAGTAGCATACATCTCTAAGATAAAAAATCCTCCTTCAGTTATACAGTGTCTTTATTCAGCATAATATTTAAGAAAATTGTGAGTTCCTTCCTTCAAAGAGGTAAGTTATGTTGCCTAAACCAACTAAATGGAAAAATTATGGAATTCTCATATTAAAATCATAAGATTAAGTCATATATTCAGAGTGCAATTGTCTTTTGGAATTAGATTTGTCATACACAGAAGACTTTCATAAAACAAAATCATCCCAAACTTCGAAAAAAGAAAAAAAATTAATTTTTCTCTCAAAAATCTGCCGTCTAAGTTTGAGATGGAAGTAATTTCACTTTCAGAGAAAGTCTTATAAAGTCTTTAAGACCAATGGGATATCCCTTCCAATGTGTCAATAAGTGAAAGTCAGAAAAGTAAAAAAGTATTTTTTTCCTGGAAATACATGTGATCTGTTTTAAAACTGTACATCTATTAAGGGGTTTATTGAAATAACTCAGAATGTTCAGCACCTTTTAAGATCAAGCTATGAATTATGCAATATCAACCTTTTAAAATATGTAAAGATATAAACATAAAATTGGTTATTTTTTTTAAAAAAAAACATCTCTGACGGGACTTGATTTGAGATGAAAGATATCAAAATTTTTTGAGACTGTATGTTTTATTTCAGTGGATATCCATCAAATGGACATGTTGGTTCATGTCTCAAAGCTATTTGCTCTGACAGACTCTGAAATGTTTTCTCACTGTAGTATCTTATTCTGCTGAAATTGCTCAACATGGTGTAATAACACACTAAATGCTCATTTGAAGTGCTCGTTGAGCCTGGGTCATTTGAATCAGAGCTGAGAGTCTTAGGTACTAGGTAGGTTGTTGACAAACACCACTGTTTCACACCTAATGAGTATCTAACTATACATTTGCAGAGCAACAGCATAGCCTAGTGGTTAGATTTCTGGAGAAGACAAGGACCTGTGTTCAACAGCATGACCAGTATCAGACAGAAAAAGAGAAGCAGATTGTGTCAAGTAAGTTAGGGCTGAAAAGCTCTTGTCAAGTAAAGTTTTATCATCACTTCAGTTGCTAGGCTTGGATATTTTTTTTATTTTTTTTTCCCTTGTTGTTTTTTTTCCCCATCAGTGTTTCTGACCACATAAATAAATTATTTCTGACCAGAATTCTGGTGCAAATAAGGTAACACATGCTGCCTAGTAATCTTTTATTTTTTAAAATAATTTTCCTTTCTTGTGGGATCTTTAAAGTCTTATTTTAAAAGAAAACATTACAAACGGAGTTTTTATCCAAAAAGTAAAATAAATGAAGGCTGACCGGGCTGATATGTAGAAGGTTTCTACATGTCAAAAAGAAACTGGCCTCTTTTGTTTTCTGAGTTCACCCTTCTGTATTGACAGACCATAAACTTTTTCTTAGCTTTTGGGTGAAGTGTTTAGTCAAGCTTTAGAATGATAGATGTATGGTTCTTGTGGCAAGGTCTGTGGTTCCACTTCACATCAAAAATTTGTGGAATTCCTTAAAAAATAAATTAAAAGTTGTTATTGCTGGCAAAGTATTCTAGAATAGTTTTTAATAAGAGTATATCAGAGACATGAGAAGATATCATAAATGATTCACAAAATATTTATGACTATCCAAATAAAACATTACTCATAACAAGTTCACTACGGGAAGTCCTGGGAAATCCTTATGCATATCTTGCCAGGAGTTGCCTCTTGCATTATGTGGTATATACCTATAATTATATTGTGCAATCCAATCTTTAGCACTTCCAATGAAACTTACTGCTTCAAATGACAAACATATGTCAGTTTAGTAAGTACATTTATATGACAGCATGTACAATTAGGTACCTTAATTCAACACATGGCAGTTTCTAAATAATCGTTTTTGACCTTGATCAATATATTTCACTCTTTCAAGGCAATTGTACATGTTAACAAAAATTTTAAAACCCTCTTTTTATCCTCCTTTAAATATTCTTTTATTTGTTTGTTTTTGGTGAAAATGTGGCTGGAGGAAATATTTCAATTTCAATAGAAAGTAGACAGCATACTACCAGTTAAAGTTGAGATAAAATGATGGATCACTCCCTTTACTTATGAATGCTCCAACCACTAAGTTGCTCAATATCCTGAGACATCTTAATTCCTGCTTTAATTTTATTTAATTTTTAGTTCAAAATCTTCAATAGCATATTAAAAAAAAAATTAAAATTAACTTCTTTGTCCCTTAATTTTTAGTGCATTCAATTGTTGTTTTCTGACCAGCAGTTTTCACTGATACAGATACCTCAGATTAAGGTGATAAGCACAAAACTTGCTAGTAAAAGCTTTGTATAGCTTTGGGTTTTTGTCACGTACCAAATCAACCCTCCAGATATCACCCACAATCAGGAATTTAAATCCTGGTGTACGCAGCAGGTCATACATTTCTTTCCTAAAGGCCCCAAGGATAAGATTTTGGGGTTTTATTTGGTTGGTTACTTGGGGATTGTTTGTTTTAAGTCTACTCTATTATCATAAAAATACTCTGCTGTGAGCTTATGCTAAGTGACTCCCTGAGGACTTACTGCATGGAGCCAGGTGTCTGATAAACACAACTGCTCTCCATCACTTCAGAAAAACTTCTAGTGCTGGATAAAATATGCTTTCAGTATCATTGCCAAGATGAAAAATCCTTACACATTTTTGGTCATAGATTGTAGTTGTAGGTTGTACTGGGTTTGTGGGGCCAGATTTGGGTAGCCGGGGGGCTACACGAGAGGCTTCTGCAAGAAGCTGCCAGAAGCTTCCCCTCATGTCCTGTAGAGCTAATGCCAGCCAGCTCCAGGATGGACCCACCACTGGCAAAGGCTGAGCCAATGAGGAATGATGTAACGCCTCTGTGACAACATATTTAAGAAGGAAGAAAAGTTATTGTGCAGATGAAAATTGCAGCAGGAGAAGAGCTGAACTAGAGTAATCAAGCAATCTGCAAACACCAAGGCCAGTGGAGAAGGAGGAGGAGAAGGTGCTCCAAGTGCCAGGGGCGAGTTTCCCCTGCAGCCCGTGATGAAGACCATGGTGAAGCAGCTGCACCCCTGCAGCCTGTGGAGGTCCACAGAGATCCATCTGCAGCCTCTGGAGGAGACTCATGCCAGAGCAGGTGGATACCCAAAGGGTGCTGTGACCCCGTGCAAGGCCTGTATAAGAGCAGCATCCTGGCAGGGACCTGCTGACCCATGGAGAGAGGAATTCATGCTGGAGCAGGTTTTTCCTGATAGGACTTACTGCCCCAGCAGACCCACACTGGAACAGCCTATTCCTGAAGGACTACAACCCATGGAAAAGATTTTTAAGATTTATTTTACTGTTCATTATCCTGCTATGATTCTGTTAGTAATAAATTTAATTAATATCTATACTGTGAGTGTGTTTTGCGTGTGACAGTAATCAGTGAGTTATCTCTCTCTCAGTCCTTATCTCACCTCATGAATCCTTTGTTGTATTTTCTCTCCTCTCTCCAGTTGTAGAAGGGAGTGATATAGCAGCTTTGGTGGGTACCTGGCACCCAGCCAGGTGCATATACCCACTACATAGGTATATGCTCATAGAATGAATGGCCAGTCTCTTCGCGAACGAAGAACCGGGGAAGGTCTTTACACCTTCCAGCCTGCGCATTGGATTTTTTAGGTGAGACACAGTGTGCGCGGAACCGAGCCCACCCTTTAATCCTGAGGTTCATCTGCCGGGGCCAAGCGAGCTTGGACGGTGGCAGCGAGGTCCTAAGGACGTAGATGGATTGCCTTTACGGGCTAACGAGCTCCATCTGCCCGGGGAGGGGCCCCGACCGGGAATCGAACCCGGGTCTCTGCAGTGACAGTGCAGTGAATTTTCCCCTGGACCACCGGGGGCTCCCTTGCTCATAGAACCATATTTGAAAGAACTTAATAGAAAGCAGAAGGGAAAAAAAAAAAAAAACAAAAACAGGTGGCAAGATCTTGCCTGGTAATTTCCTAGAAATAGTTTTAAAGAGATATTAGATAGAGTCTTGTTTCTTATTACATCTTTTGAGCTCACAAAGATAATTGACTCCAAAAAGCATTAGCTCATTGGAGAGGGAAAGTTTTCCTATTTATTTTTGTGTCAGTATTATGCTAGTGTTATAGAGAACATAGAAACACATTTGTAGGGTATCTTAGAGAATCACTGTGAAAATACCAGAAGTCACATCTCATGTTACATAAACACTGGGAAGTGCAAGGTCATATATCATTAAATTTATCAGTAAATTGGTGGCTACAATTTTATAACTGTTTGTATGTATTTATTGGAAATCAAAGAACTGATTCCAACATGTCAAAAATTCCTGAATTTCCAAATAGTTTCAGGGTTTTGAGAGGGGTAGAATACAGAAAAAAACAGTGCAACAAGAAACACAGTAATTTCAAAGCTAGACTGGAAGAAAGTTGTGCATATTTAAAATCAGAGTTTGTAGTTACACAGATCCCATATTTCTGTTATAATGTTTAACGATTTTGCATATAATACAGTGGTGTGAGATGTTGAAATTTCTCATGTCTTATGAGAACGAATACATTGCTGATTTTTTCATTTTCACTCTTATTAGCAGAAATACTGTGTTTCACAGCAACTTTTGAATTAATTATACCACCATACAAGAAAGTCTGTTAATTTCAATATCTCTTTACAGATTTTAAAACCTCCAAATTCTGTGAAATTTCAGACAGCTGTCTTTGCTCTTTCTAATTGTAGTTTCTGTGAGGTTTCATCTTCCCAACTCACTGAAAAAGGAAATTGGTATATGAAAAAAATTCTTTTTGAAATCTGAAACATGATGAATGGAAAGTGACAAAAGAGACATACTTGTTCCTGCTAATGCTGTATATCTTGCTTTAACAAGATCATCATGATCTCCAGAGGTCCCTTCCAACCCTAACAATTCTGTAATTCTGTGATTCTTCAACTTCAGACAAAATTTTGAGAGAGGTATATTATTGCTGTTTTTCCCTATTGCTACCTGATCTTTCAGGACAATGTCTCAAAGTCTTCATTACTTTTGAGTATATAAGTTCTGGCTACTGCTTATTGTCATTGATTAATTTTTTTTTCTTTCCTTTATGTTGATTTATACATTAAAATATTAAACATTATAACTGAGTTGTGAAACAAGAAATACACTCTAGGTGCAACTTTGCAACGTTTGATCTCAAAATGAGAGAAAAGTCAATTCTGATCTTTTAAAAAGCTTGATCTTGTAATTAGACAGCACAAATTTTATTTCACTGGACATAGGGTAGCATCACTGATCTACTGGCAATACACCTTTAGCCTTGATACCCAGTAACATTAGATATCTAAATGTCTTTAAATATTTGCCTCCAGTTATCTGTGTATTGGTTAGAGAACTGAAACATAACCAAAGATATTACAAGGGTTTATTGACTTACCTTCTAGAAAAGACTGTTTATTTATAAATGTGAGAATAATGTATTACGATCATGCCCTTGTATACAGATGTCTGAACATCTTTAAATTTGAAATACTGAGCTAAAGAATTTCTCATTGGAAAATAAGTAAAATCTCACTAAGAAAACTTTAACCAACCTACCCAGAAAATGACTGTGGACCATCAACAACTGAAATTTAACTTGAGCTGTAAAATGAAAAGTCTGGATTTTAAAAATCCTCTTTGTTCTCAAAAAGTGTTGAGCACCTCTTCGTCTTTACTTCTTTGGGTTTATTTATTCATTTTAGAAGAAAATCATACATATTGCAACTATCTGTTGACTTAAGTGCTGCAAATTATCAACAAGATGATGTAGAGCCTGATAAAACCAGAAAAACTGAAATTCATTGGGGATATTTCCACTGAATCTAAGGAAAGACAGAATGAAGCAATAAGGTAGAGATGAGATAGTTCAGTGCTGGCCATGAGGTAAAGCTGTTGGATGTCTTTCAAATTATTATGCCAGTCCAGATATTTTTTGCATAATGAGAACATCTTTCATGTGTCAGAACAGGTTTTGATTATAACTAAATAAGTGAAAGCAGGGTTGTGTTGATAAGGTCACCTTTAACGTAAAGTTTGGTCTGAGTTGTCTAAAGTATTTAGTGCAACAGGGAAACCTGCTGAAGAAGTGAGGAATTCAAAGAAAGAGATAATTTAGAACATTATATTTTGGAGGAAAAAACCCCAACTAGTCAAATAAAAAGCACTTATATTGAGAAAAGAAATCAGTTACAGTAAACAACTAAATGTCAATAATTAAACAGAAATTTTGTTACTTGCCATTACCTTCAAGCTTATGCTACTAAATTAGTTTTATTTTTTTAATTATGTTTACTGCAGTACCTATGAAAACTTGGTTCTAAATATGTTTGAACAGCCTCTGTCTGCTTGTAGCTAGGCTTCATTAAAGCTGTAATTTCGTGTGTTCTGAACAAAGAAAGCATTGATTTGAAGAGCACATTATTATTCAAATAATGTACTGTCAAAGGATGTTGGGTGAATATAAGCTTGATTTATATATTTTTTTTATATATTGCATTATTTCTATATAACCTTACTCAGTAAGGCTTGTACGTACCTTCTAAATATTTCAGAGTCATTCAGTAGATAACATATTTTTATATTTCTTCCTCTAAGATAAACTTGGGGGAAATAAACTATGTTAGTAAGGGCTAACTGAAAGACTTACTGAAGCAATATTAATAATAATTCCAGAGCTTCATGGATTACTTTTCTAGATTTTTGCAAGAGATTCTGGAGCTTACCTTTAGATGAGGACTTGCATCCCACCTATACTGGACATTTTTTTTGGTCCCTTCCTCTTACCACAAATTGAAAACATATTTTCTGGAGAATAATTTGAATGATTCTAAACCCTTGTTTTCTTCTTTTCCCGATTATGTATTTTGCTCTTGTTAAGACCCAATTATTGAGAGATACCTCTGTCCAAATTAAGGTGCAAAGAAGACCATATGCCAAAGTCAATAATATGGATTTTATTTTACAGTTAATGTGAGGTAGAGAGACAGAAAGAAATAGAAAAGAGGGGAGAAAGATAGAAAGAGAGAGAGAGAGAGGGAGCGATTTTAAGCATAAGATAGTAACCACCTACAGATTCAGTGATGTCCCATTGGTCCTTTTTCACCCTGGGCTTCTTGTTGTTGGGAATCCTGAGGTCATTCGAAACTTTTCACTGTGCATCTTAAAAAACAAAGGAATTAATACTCATTGGCTACACAGTTCTCTTATTCTATTTGTTAAATTATTCCCTCATTTCTGATGCTAATTAATCCCCACGTTCATTCTTTGAAATTGGTGAGTTTCTTGGGTTAGTGGGCTGTGAGTCAGTGTCTGTGATCTCCCCCTGCTGAAATTACTTATTCCCAGTTGGAGTTGGGTAAATTTTGGCACAGTTGCTGAGTTGGCTTTCCTTGTGGACCATAAATTCTGCATTCTTTGTATCCATTATCAGTGATAGATTCATATCCCCTAGCTTTGTTTACTTTCCTCTGGGCCTGAGATAACACCTGGACAATAGTATCAGCTTTATCTTATCTCAAGTTCCCACTGTCCAAGTTCCAGATATCCAGGAAGACTTTTCAGTGGGACTTGGTGGTTGCAAATGGCATCTGTCTTGTAATTTATGATGATCTTTGTTTGGTGGTAGGCATATAAGCAGTTGTGTCTTTATGCAATTTGCCACTGTGGGAATTTTTTTCTTGATTCCTCATTCTGCTCCCCAAGGTTTAGGGGAAGGTTGTTTGATTACTCTGTGCAGTGCATGGGAGAAACAACAAAATTCACAGGAGGTTCAATACCAAACTTTTAGTTGCAAATTTTAGAACATTAAGGTAGAATACGGTACTTGGCAAATTTTAAAACCTAAACTTAAGTTATCAAACTTTAAGAAATTAGGAGAAGAAAAGGAGAAAAAGAAAGGAAAAGGAGAGAGAAAAGTTTATTGTCATCACCCTTGGATCTCTTGATGAGACTTGATTGTTGCAATTTTAATGTCTGTTAGTCAAAGTGATGGTTGCACTCTGGACCCTTAGGAGTCAGGGAAGCCCATGAAACAAAGTTCTATGGGTTATATAAGCTCAGATTCAGATGTGAATCCCCAGGTACCTGCCGTGGGACAGGGTTTTACACAGGATGACATAATACTGTGAGTCAGGGGATACTTCATGAATCTTTGGTGATCTAAGTCTTACAGCTGCCATTTATGTCAGTGCACATGAATCAATTATGGCCCATCAGCAGGGATGAATACCTTCAGGCCTACATGTGAATGTCCGGGTGCTTCCTCCAAAGGGAGTTTTCACAGCTGAGCCATTATGTAAGGGAGGACATCAGCGTGATGAAAAGTATTATCCCACTTCGTAGGATCTGCCTCCCATCAGCTTTTTCCCTTATCTTTTGCAATACCCAGGTGTAGCCTCTGATGATGGGTGACCACAACCCCTGCATCGGGGTGGTTTTTTTGCACCTTGTCAGTTTACACCCTCAATGTTCTCCCTATTAACTACCAACATTCTAGTCTCTCACATGCATTACCCAGGATATGCTAATCAGATCTCATCTCTGCCAGGCCTGGAATTAGTGCCAACCTGCTTTCCATGCTGCTTTTAATGCAGCCCAGAATACAACTGGATTTCTGGGCTGCAAGTGCACATTATTGACTGGGGTCTTACCTACCAATACTCCCAAGTCCTTCTCGTCAGGGCTGTTCTCAATCCCTTTATTCCCCAGCCTGTATTGATATCAGGGGTTGCCCTGACTCGGGTTCAGGACCCTGGACTTGGCCTTGTTGAACCACATGAGGTTCCAATGGGCTCACTTCTTGAGCTTGTCCAAGTCCCTCTAAATAGTATTCCATCCCTCAAGCTGTCAACTGTGCCACTCAGCTTGGTGCCAACTGAAAACTTGCTGTAAGTGCTCTCCATCCCACTGTCCCAAGTAGAAAGGCTATTTCTATATGCTCTAATTTACAAAGAAGTTGTCTTAGAAAGTTGGATTGTTCTGTATAATAATCAACTTATTAAGTCCCAGAAGTTCTAAGCTTGGCAAGCATGGCACATGTTAGACGAGTTTCAACCAGTAACCCTCATTCCATCAAAAGATTGGGATTTATAACCAGTTGCTTGAGGGCGTGTACACAAGTACTGCGTACTCTATACAGATATACATATATACATGCATGCAACCTGTCTCATTTAGATGAAATATTTGTCATCTGGTTTATGGTATATGCTCCATATAATGCACCCACAAAGACATCTCATGTGCAGCAAACATTGTTATAAAGATTGAGCTCATGTTGATCAAAAATCGAGTGGCCTCATTTACATGGTTCTAAATTGATAAATCCTGGTGATAGCCTGGTAGGCTATATTGACCCAGGCCTAGGATCCAACAAGCAGTCAGATAGTCCCTTACCTTCTGACTTCTGTTTGTGTGTTTCTGGAACATTAAAAGCACGAGTCACATGCTTTTCTACAAAAATCATTTGTCCTCTTTTAGTCCGGTTCAAAAACTGTTCCGAACTTCAGCTTTCATGTCAGTATTATTTGTAAATTATGCTTTTGAAATAAAAATCTGAAAAAGTGTTTGGGGACTGAAATTTGTGACTTAACATTAAATAATTGCATGACAATATTAGGTATAGAAACATTAGGGTTATTTGTTTGAAAACTAGGAAGCAAATAAAAACCCCTTAAGCCTTTTTTTGCTGTTACTAATGGATGGTAATTTACAGAAAAGCATAAGATAAGCAAGATCTTTAATCTATTCTTATAACTCAGGGTCCTGATTCATGAATGTAGAACACATGGCAGTGGCAAAATTGGAGAGCCTGCTGGAGGGATCATGGAGCTGCTTTTTTTATTTTAAGCTTTTTACTGCAATGTTCCACAGACTAATTATTTAGATACATTATGATGCCCATTCTTGAACAAAGAATGCTTTAGTGTGCAGCAGGTCCCTAGAATATGACTTCATTATGTTTCTTCTAAAGGTTCAGTTCACATGATCTACAGCATCCCTTAACCAACACCTCCAGCTGGGCTAGGAAAAATATGAGGTAAGGGAAGTGTTGCACACACAGAAAATTTCCATTTTTGCTTCCACAAATATTGAAGAGTATTTATTTATTTATTTATTTATTTGTTAAAGATGCTTTCTCTGAAATAAGCAGTCTTTCTCTCCTGCCTTCATTTCCAATGTGTCTGTGTGTATACCTCTGTGTGTGTATATATATATATGTATGCAGATTATGCACATATAAATAAACTCTACAAAGATGGCTGATATATATCACAGCTAGGAAAGGAAATGTGTTAGGGACTTAATTCTGCCTTTAACTATTTACTCACACTTCTGCAGAAAACAGAGTTTAGCAAAGCATCAGTTGTTCTACTTGTTTTCATTTCTTTGCTTTGGTTTTTGGGGTTTCAGTTTTTTGGGATTTTGTTTTGAATAAAAATAGTTATCATCATAACAAATTAGGCATTGTATTTTTTCCTTTGGAGTGTGGTAAAGTGTGTTTCTTCTTCAGCTACCAGTCAAATCTTTGGACGGGTCTGGTTTTCATTCTGGAAAGAAGGAAAATATTTTGTGCTTCACTTCCCCTTTCCCCCACCCCAGATTTCTAATGGTATGAACAATATGCATAACAGGATCACGTAAAAGTCATCTCCTGAGACAAATTATCTTAAAAACTGGAAATGAAAAAATACCAGAAATACAACAGAAAATTCACCACTATACATGTCTAAGACAAAAGTATAGTTCTACTCCTATTAATAGTGTGTGTTGATATCAATGTTGGGGAGTAGTGATCTATATTAAAAAAAAATTAAAAAATTAGGTCCAATAGTCTTGCAAATACTAATGAGAGAAAAGTGGAAGTAAATCCTTTGATTACCCCAAGTCTTTCAGGCTGCTATGTGAGGCTTCTAGTTACTCCAATATAAAATTTGAAACATTTCAAAGTTATCACCATTCCTGCCAAACAGTGTTTGCCTTTATTATTTGCACTGTGTACAAGTAATCCACTGTTAATCGTAACTGGTTGCTAAGCATCCTTTCCCAGGCAAGGCAGGCACCAGGAAAAACTAGTGGGTTCACATAGCTTAGGCCAGAATTAGAATCAGAATCGAAGCATTTTATTAATTGATTAATGACATGTAATTAACCCACAGTGAACTATACATTCAGGATCAATATTGGTAACACAGTGGGTAAATCATGATAGGAGATACTAACACAACATTAATAAACAGTGATGTATCTCCCAGCCTCTGTAAGTCAGCCCCAGAAGCACACACTCCCACCCCTTCCCCAGCACCCCTCAGGTCCCAGGTAGCCCCCTGCTGCACTGGCTGGTGGCACACACTGTCCCCCCACTCCCCCAGAGTTGGTCCCCACACATGTCCCCTCCCTGTCGGTCATAGGCTACTGCTGGCACCTGCAGGGATATGCCCAAGGAATGGTGGCCTTGAAGGGGGCACTGCAGCAAGGACTGGCTGGGCGGCACTGCTGTAAGTTCCCCTACAAAGCCTCCCCCGCCTGGCAACTCTTCCTGCTACCTTTATCCCATTTTTTGGGCTGTCTCCCTCTGTATTTTTATTTCTTTCACTCTATTCAACAGAATTTCTCTTCTCCTGGTTAAAACCCTTGATAACTAGGCTAGTGGTGGCTTTCCTCTGTAACATGGTTACAGAAGGACATGAAGGCACTGGAGCATGTTCGAAGAGGGGCAATGAAGTTGGTAAAGGGTCTGGAGCACAAGTCTTATGAGGAGAAGCTGAGAAAGCTGGGGTTCTTTAACCTGGAGAAAAGGAGGCTCAGGGTAGACCTTATCACTCTCTCTACAACTACTTGAAAGGAGGTTGCAGCCAGGTGGAGATCAGTCTCTTCTCTCAAGTAACAAGAGACAGGACAAGAGGACATGTACTCAAGTTGCACCACTGGAGGTTTAGGTTGGATATTAGGAAAAATTCTTCACTGAAAGGATTGTCAAGCATCAGGAAAAGGCTGCCCAGGGAAGTAGTGGAGTCATCATCTGTGGAGGTATTTAAAAGACGTAGATGTGGAGCTTAGGGACATAGTTTAGTGGCGCACTTGGCACAGTTAATGATTGGACTCAAAGATCTGAGATGTCTTTTCCAACTTAAATGATATTATGATTATATGATCCTATTATTCTGTGGAAGATTTGGAGCAGACCTCCTGCTACCAGTTCTGTGCACATCACAATCTATGCAGTCACAGTCCTGCCCTAGAAGCTGGGGTTACCTAGGCCACCCCATATGTGGATCCTGTGAGCACCTCACAAAGTTGATTATGTTACAACTGTGAATGTAAAAAACATTCTTCTGAGAAAAAAACCCTTAGATTTGATTTCATACAGGCATCATTTTTGTTTATTCAACTTGTGTCATTCTGTTCATTTTATCTTGTAGAACCATACTTTCAGATTCAAGTAATTTGCCTGTGTGAAAACAAGATGGGGAAGTGGTTAAAAGAGGGAGAGGATGAAACTTAGAGGGAGAGTAGTAGAAAATTTAGGGTATCTTAAAATGTTCCTGCTTAAATACTAGATGGTTATCCTGGAATTACCAACAGACAAATAGATTTGTGGTCACTTTTGCAGGAGCACTGAGCTGGTCTGTTCCAGATATTTTAGACATTTTGGTTGAGACAGGAGGGATTGTTCCAAGTGACTATTTCTGTCCAACAGATTTGAAAGGAACTTGAATTGATCATTGTGGGCTTACACAACAGTTTTAGACCTTTGAAGTTATAAGACATCTAAAAGCCACCCATGCTTCGAAGTGGAAGTCCTTAAAATGTCTGCATCACAGAAGAGTTTCCTACTGAATTTCAAAAAGTATGTTCAACAGAATACAGAGTACAATTCTATCTCATTACATATTCTGATCCAGCAAAATAATAATGAAAATGAGCTTCCAACTGATAGAAAATTCCTCTGCATCTTACTCTAGTTGTGGTGGATTTTGTTAAAAGTCACTGTATACCTAAAGCAAAGTGAGCAACTGATTTCAAGAGAGGAAGAGAGAGGGAGACTATTTGCTTCATAGATTATCTTAAAGATTTTTGCTATAGGGGCAGATTCCTCTCTGTAATAAATTGGCCTCTGACTCTACACTTGTTATTCCCTACCACTATTGGCCAAATCTGTTCATAAGAATCTTTAATAATGTATAATCCAGAACTTTCCAGAGATTACTTTTTTCTCCTAATATTTCATAATTCATTGCAATGTCTAAACTAAATTACTTTAGCTGCAATTTAATCCCAGTATGTCTAGTTTTATTTCCAACTCAGATGTAGAGAACGGATTTTCAATCCTTCTTGTTCTTGTGTGTAGCAGTATTTTGGATATTTGATAACTGTTGCTGCATTCTCCTTCTGCATACCCTTCTTCAGATTAACAGTAATGCTTCTTCTTGTCTCTCCTCATAATCTTGATTACTGATTAGATTACTGATCTTACTTATCCCTCTCTGGGTTTCCTCCAGCTGGGCCACAGCTTTCTCGAAACATGGTGCTCTAAACAAATGTTGACTTCTCTAGTTCAAGGAGGTTACTTTTTAACCAGTCTTTCAACTGCTTCTAATGAAGAACATTTGAATTGGATTTAAAAGAAATGTGACCGTTTTTTTTTTGTTTAGTTTGTTGTTAGGCTTTTGCTGACAAGGGATCTTATTATATAACGGCTGCAATGTCAGAAATCATTAAGATAAATGTTACATATCCTGTGAAAAAACACATCAGCTCTTCTTATATCCATGTCCATATGGCTCTGAAAATTTTGAGGATCTCTATATCATAAGTTTTTTCAAAGCTTCTGCTCATTGCAGTGTCAGCTGATGACAAAAGAAACTTATTTGTTAAGATTTTTTTTAATGAGGAAAAGGCAACAGCAAATAATTCTCATTTACCTCAGCGGCCTGGCACTGTAGTCACTGGGATCAAGCCCTTGGTCAATGCCAGCTGTCTAACTTAATTTTCTACACATCATGGTTTCTGACATTTGTGCATCTGTAAGTATTCCAGCAGCTTCTTTGTGCCAATGAAGAGCAGAAGCATTTCCAGATATTTTTATTGCTGCATATATGCTCATTTCCTTTTTTTCCCTACATCTCATGTCAGAATTTGATAAAGCAGGACTTGAAAGCTCAAGAAAAAAGAGGATAAGTTAGATTCAAAATACCTATGATGACTTTTAAACTGAGGATTAATGCTATTTGAATGGCTGTTCTTAATGACCTTGGATTCTTATAATATTTACTATGCTAAATATAGAATTACCTTGGGATGTGATATTACATATTTCAGAATCTATTTGCACAGATTGGAATAGAGCTTTGTATTGGTGATTATTGCATATACTATTGGGTAATGGTATTTATTATTATAATACTGGAAGCTGACTTGACAAGTGACAATGGGAAACATCATATTCCTGACAAATTGCCATGCTTGTAGTTCCTACAGCTCCAGAAAAAATTCTGATGTACAAGCTTATCTCTTTTCATTAGCTGAAACTAGACACAGCAAATAATAAAAATACCACCGTGAAGGCATGCTCAAAATTGTATATAAAATTCTCTTCTTTTTCAATCATAAATTTCTGTATTCCCTTCTCCGAGCATTATCATGCAAGGGTTTACTAGCATATTGTTCCCTCAGAGAGTTCATTTAAATTAAATATATTCATAGACATTTGTAAACAAAATTATTTGAACCAAAACAGAAAAGTCATGGTGATTCACTTCTGGAATAAAATACACTACATGCCTCATGCATTCAATCAAATACAACCAATGACATTCAAAACTTCAATATTGATTATTCTCAATTACTTCTTCCCAAACAGTTTAAAAATAAGAGGTCTGTGAGATTATTGTGTGAATAACAATTCAACTCACAAACAAATCTCAGAAAATTATAAAGGCCAAGTAATACAGAAGATGGACATGGAGAGAGAATAATTTCTTTGGAAAGGTTATGAAATACGGAACTCAGAAAACACCATTTGAAATGAAGAATAGATTTCAGAGTTGGAAAGTGAATGGATACAATTGATTTATGAAGCATGGACCTGTATAAATTTGTTTAGAATATGGAATCAGTTACATTATTCAGGTCTAGTGTGTTTATTACTTTAACCCATTATGCTTTTCTTCAGTGCTCAGAGTGACAACACATTAAATAAATATTTACATTCTGTTGTTTTGCTTAGGAAATTTATATGCTACAAATATAAAATATTTACATGCAAATAAAATAAATGTAATGCCACTTTGAAAGAAAATGTGCTCATTGAGTACAGGGGTATTAGATTTGCGGTCTGGGTAACATTTTTCTCTAGGACAGCAACTATTTCACAACAATCAAAGTTTACTTTGTCATAGTTACTGTTACAAGTGAAATCTTGTCAAATCTGTATAGAATCAGTGCATGAAACAGAGCAATAGATCTCTTTTCTTTATTCTGTTTAATATTATGTCTTATTTAAAAATAAAAGTGTTTAAAGATCCAGGCATTCTGGGAAGTCACTGTGCCAGGCACTGTTCTTAAATCGCAGGAACAGGTTAAAGTGGGTTGATGTAAATAGCTGGTGGACAGGAATGGGAACTGCACGTGAAGAGAATAATGTAGACCAAAACCAGTAATAAACCGCAGGACTTTTGGTGTAACCTGTAAAAGTAAATCATGTTTACCATCCTCTGTTATATTGAGATTGGCTTGACCTCATATTTTGAGATAAATAGAAGTATTTTAGTATTTAGATTTTGATTTATTTTGAAAATGAATGTGTTATATTTTTTTACCCTTTTCTATGCCCAGTAATTACAAAACCTAACTTGTACCCTACAATAAAAGCTAACTCTATTATGTAAATTGGCAGCTACAGTGTTATACATATCAGTGTGTATCTCACGTTTTGAAGTGAAATTATGAAAACTGGTAAGACCAGAACAGGAAAAGAAACTTAATATTTAACTTCAGTGAAGGAGAAAAGTTTGGCAACTGGCTAACATCTCTGTAGTTTACAAGATCAGGATAGACATTCACACAGCTAACCTGCAAGGCTAGATGTGAACCTGCTTTGCTAAACTCTGGTCTTCCAGTTCAGTAGTTGTTTAAGTGTTGCTTAAGCTGCTTGAGATACAGGCAAATTTGTATGGTTTGGTAAGGGGATTTAGTTCATCTTGAAAGACTAAAAGTATCTGAGGTACTTTCTGAGATGATTTCTCTCATGTCCTTGCTTTCAAAGCACTTTTCTCTGAACACATACAGAATTGCGCGTCCATTTCCAGACAAACATGTTGTCCAAGGTCTAACCTACTCAACTTATGTCATCTCTGGTTTTCTAGTCCAAAATGTCTGTTATAATCCACTAACTTATAAGGAACATAGGGATTTACTTCTTTTCATCCCCTGTGCTTTTTTGAGGAGATAACTTTAACTGATGTTACCATTCTCTATCCAAGACCTTTTTCTAGGAGTAGATAGGACAAGGAAGAAATATGAAGTAGAAGGTCACTGATCCCTTGGATTCAAATTTACAGGAACTTTTTAAGGTTTTTTTTTTTAAATATATAGTATTTTCTGACCTCTGTTACAGACACAAATCCCAAGACTGGATAAAATGCTACCATATACACCGTAGTAACTATGAACTAATGTGCATGTAATGGAATTGTGCTGAAGGACAAATTTTTTTATATAATGCTGTGAAGCAAAGACTGCAGATTAGTGCTGCAGTACCAGTATCACTAGCAGACTGTGCCATTATGTTACTTAGGAAATTAGAGTGACACCGTGCAGATGATGTGGTATCAAAACTTAAAACCAACTATTGATTGGTAAAAGAATGTAATCTCAGACATAACTCTTAAGAGCGTATGAGTTTTTCACTAAACTGAAGTGTCCTAATACTAATAAATGATTCTGTATGAAACAGACTTCATGTTCTTCAAAACGCGGCTAACAATAACTCAGGCTTATTGACCTGACACAATTAATAGCTAAAGTGGTGGAAAAAATTCAGCTTCCCCTGGGTTTAGTATTTGTAGCTCAGAATGTCTCAACTTTATAAAATTATTATTTCTGAGTCTCTATTATTTCTTGTGTTTTAATTAATGAAGAAGCACTAGAATATATAGGTAGTGAATTGTCTAGACTTGTTATATTTTTATTAATTCCTAATATTATACAGTATTAGCCAACTATTGCTACATATATATATATGATATTATCATATAAGGAATATAATACCACAGCCTTAAGTGAGCAATGAGACTCCTACAGTAGAGGGGTAGAGAGATAGTGAACATACATCCTACACTAAGTATAATCTACCTTTCCCTTAATAGTTATTAATAGACAGTTATTTGTAAGATTACCTTTCTGCAGCTTTTTTTTGTTATTTTGAAACTTGTTCAGGAGTGTTGGCAAAATAATTAAAGCTGAAGTAGTTATGGGAGAACTGTCACTGCTAGAAAAAGAAGTATGATAAATCAGAGGAGTGACATGCACAGCTCAAGACAAGCCACAATTATGACTTTTAAATGAGGACCTAATGAAAAATTGGCTTAATTTGAGAACTTTAAAACCCCATAATTTTTCTGAGAGGGAATTTTTAACACTTTCTGAAGTTTGATCTCTGTGTTTTTTGCCAACATCTTATTATACCAGTTTTACATATCTATATATTTGATACCTATGATAATCTTCCTAGAGAGGATGGTGAAGGGTCTGGAGGGGAAGCCTTGTGAGGGCAGCAGAGGTCACTTGGTTTGTTCAGCCTAGAAAGAGAAGACTGAGGGCAGACCTCATTGTGCTCTTCAGCATCCTCGTGAGGGGAACTGGAGGGGGAGGTACAGATCTCTTCACTCGCGTGACCAGTGACAGGACTTGAGGAAATGGCATGAAGCTGAGTCAGGGCAGTTTTAGGTTGGATGTCAGGAAAAGGTTTGTCACCCAGAGAGTGGTTGAGCACTGGAGCAGGCTCCTTGGAGAAGTAGCCACAACAGCAAACCTGAGAGAGTTCAAGAAGCATTTGGACACACCATGAGCTGTCAGGCACATGGTGTGATTCTTGGAGTGTCCTGTGCAGGGCCAGGAGTCAGAGTCAGTGATGCTGATGGGTTCCTTCCAACAAAGAATATTCTAAGATTTTGTCAATAGACTAGTATATAGTAATCACTGAACTGTAAGACGGGAGGCTAAAACAAAGGTGTTTGAAATGGAACAAGAAATTCTAAGGAATAATAAGTTCATTAAATTGCCCTTCTGTTGAATTTCAAATTAAAAGGTAAGTTACCTGAGACTGATATTGGGCCATAATGAACAGGATGCTATTCACTGAAGACTATTCACTATTCCTTAAGATACAGAATGATCAAAGAGCCGATGATTGTTCTGAGTAAAGGAACATCTCAGCTGACCAACAAACCTTGAGAACTTACTCAGAGACTCCTGTTGCTCATTGCACGATATTTTATTCTGTGGGGAATATTTTACTGGTGAACTACTGTAAGCAAAAAATTATGTGTAAAGCTGTCTCTATCCCCAGAGTGGCCTTTCGTAATGTTTGGCTTTCAGCCTCTCAAAGCAGAGAAACTAGAAAGTAGTTCTGTAAAATAAATACCAAGCTAAAATATGAAGTTTCCAATTAATAATTGTCTCAAGTAACTTAAAAATAATTTTAAAAAAAATACAGTTTGAAATAGGTCATTACATGAACTCATTAGACCTAAAAAATAATTTTTGAAAAATAAATTATAAATGTGGACAAAATGAAATTAATTTACACATGAAGTTGCTGCATTTAAATGTTTGCACCATGAGAAGCAATTTCCAATTATGTAGCCTGTGTCCTGTGTTATATTTGTGTATTGGAGCAAGGCTAACTAATGTTTATCTTTTCAGTCCTATTTTTTGCTGTTGCACTTTGCTATTATCATCTGGTCTGGCGTAACATCATAGTCGATACTTTCAAAAACTGAAACCATCTTATTTCCCTGAAGAAGTACCAGAAGCCTACAGAAGGTATTTCTGTTGGGAATTTGCCACTCTGTGGCTAAAAATATTCTTACAGAGCTTTTTACTTGTGCTGAAAGGACTTATAATTCCATTCTCCAATCAAAACTGAAGGTTTTCAGTACCTCAATTGTTATCAGTCTCAGAAGGTGTACTCTTCAATTAAATTCTAACAAATCTTAAGGGACCATGAAAAGTCTGATTATGATAATAGATTGCATAGGATGCTATTAGTGATTTACAAAGCCATGTATTATGTTTTCCTCCAGAAAAATTTTCTTTACTAATATTAATGGATAATAATTTATAGTAAAGATAACTATATTAATATTTGTAATTGAAGACAGATAACTACTTTATGGATCATATTTTAAAAGACTTGTTTCAGTGCCTTCTGACCTTTGTCTTATAGATAAAGATTCTCACCTCAGGAGCAGGATAAATAAGAGAGACATTTATTAATTTTATATAGTCATGAACACTTTAGAGATAATATTAAGAAACTGCAAGATGCACAAAAATTTAAGCTAATATAGTTTCAGCCAATTTTTTTCTTTTGTCAATAATGGAAGAACACAAATAATAGTTTTGTTCATTCCCATTCTTGCTTACAGGTCTTGCTAAACCAGAGTTTTTTGCTGAGTGAAGTGACTGTGTTCATCACAGCTTACAGAAAAGGAAAGAAGTTTTTTTGTCTGTCCGATCAGACCATGAAATTTGACATGTGATATGAGTCTTCTATAAAGCCACTAAAAGGTAAAAAAAGGTTTCAGAATATCTACATTTTGATTTTTTAAATTTCATAATTTCAAAGTCAACTTCACAATTTTCTGAAACTTCATCTCCTAATAGCTGGGATATAATATTTCTTCTTTGAAGTTTTCCTGACAGTATTAAAAGAATGGAGAACACCAGCAAGGACTTTCCAGACTTTTAAGAGAATAGGTCATACTGATTCACTGTTGGAGCACAATTTGACTCCTCCCTTTTCGTTTTTTGACTGCTTCCTTTTTTTTTTTTTATCTGATTTTTCTAATTTTTCATATCAGCCATACTCTCAGTTATTTACCTCACTCTTATCTGGACATAAGCATCACCAACATATAAATATAACATTTGAAGACCCTAGATAAATCCTGTTTGTGCACTTTGAAAATGTCATTTATTACAGCATGTATTTTTAATCTTTAAACTTTGGACACAGTCATTTTGTTGTGATCTGCAGGTGCAAAATGCTTTGATCAGCAACTTCCTTTTCCTGTAAAAATCCCATAAAAACTAATCAACTAATCGGACTCCTTATGTCCTCTGTTTCCACTCTTTCTGTGACTATTTCTATTCATTAAAAATAGAATCATAGAATCAGATGGATTGGAAAGGACCTCTGAGATCAAGTCCAACCCTTGATCCACTATCACCACAGTTACTAGACCATGGCACTCAGTGCCACATCCAGTCTCTTCTTGAAAACCTCCAGGGATGGAGAATCCACCACCTCCCTGGGCAGCCCATTCCAGTGCCTGATTGCCCTCTCTGTAAAGAATTTCTTCCTAATATCTAAAGTAAACCTCCTCTGGTAGAGCTTGAGACCATGCCCTCTTGTCTTAAGCAGCAATAATTATAACAATGGGAAACAAACAAAAAACCCCAACCTTCAGGCATTCATTTCCAGCAGTCACTAATTTGCTAAGGACATCTAAGCAACCAGAGTCTTTCAAGGCAACTTTAGAAAAGATTTGTGTTTTACTAACTTTTACTCTGCTGATTTAAGATACTGTGGTTTGACTGTAAACTGACTTTACAGCTAAGCTGGGATAAATCAGGGAAGTCAAGTAATTGACTATCATTAGAAGTTACTCGCTGTCTCAAATTTTCCACTTGTTCACATCAGTTTTATTTTTTATCAGTTTTATTTTTTGTCTCATGGAAGATTCTACTCTCTGATATCACTGTTACTGTGGGGATTCTCCTACTACCTTTAGCAGAGGTAGTAGGACTCCCATGATGTTAGGTTAGACTCCCATGAAATGACAAATCATCTTTAACACTCAGTTGCTACATCCTCCTTCACAGGTATGTAAATGCACCCTACACATACCAGAGGAAGCGTAATTGAAGATCACATAGGAGGAGTGGGAATCTTAAAATATCAGACCCAGGGTGATATGACAGAGGTACCTCTCTGAAGGGCTTAAAGTGAAATATTTAATTCCTAAGGAAAAACAATGCTAAACTCTCTAAGAGAACAGTTTGGGTAAGAGGACGCTTGAGAGCTTCTCACTACCAGACATCATCTTTCGCAGCCTATTTATGCAGCAAAACAGTGGGCTGTAGACACTGTAACAGCTATTTGTAAGGTTTTTGTATCTAAAGCAATAACTGAGATTATGGATTTTTTTTCAATAGGTTCTACCTGTGTACATTCTATCCTCTTGTGTGGGGTTATTGTGTAGCTTACTTTTCCTGTGACCACATTTTTTCTTTTCCTTTAATATAATTAACATTATTCTTGGCTTCCCTTTTTAACTCATAACATATTTGTTCTATATCCCTCAAAGAATGTTAAAACGTGCCAAATACATAAACAAGGAATATGGACTAAATTATATTTTCATTTTTGTCGACTTAATTTAGTCTCCTATAATCCTTCTATCTATAAGTCCCACAGTATTTCTTTTTGACCCATTTCAATAGCATTTAATCCACAACTTTGATTGACCTTTAGGGGTGAGTGGGTAGGAAGAGGGAGGAATGCCAAAATATTGTACTTCAGGATGCAAATACTGAAGCGTATATTTCAAATCTTATCTTTTCAGATCATGCTTTCCCTTAGCCATATGGGATTTAAAAGGTTGATCTCTGTCTTTATTTACAACTGCTTGAATCAATTCTGAGAGTAATAATACTGAACAATATTTTTTTCATTCTTTTGTCAAACTTCATGCATGAAAATTGTCTGAATTGCTCTGTTGGATCTATGGCTTCATGGACAATACTTCATGAACAATTTCACTGTATTCACCCAAACTTATTTTCATTAGTATAATAAGTATTAATAAGTATTTTCTGTCCTGTCACTCCCTGAGGCACACTAATAATGACTTACCTGCACCTGGACTTCATGGCACTGATCACAGCCTTCTGAACCCAGGAGTTTACACAGTTACAGATCCACATCACTGTCGTCTTATCTAGTGCATACTTTGTCAACTTGTATATGATGATAGGACAGTGTTGAAAAATTTACAAGAGTCGACATGGGCGCAATCCACCTAGCAGGCAATCATCATTACTGAAGGTGCTCTGGTTGGTAAAGCATAATTTTCCCTCCATAAATCTGTGTTGTCTATTTCCTACGTTGACTGCTTCTGCTTCCTACAACAAGAAAGAATGGGAAGCCAAAGAGAAGTGACCAGGGCAGAATACTTCAGAGGTAATTTTTTCTTTTTTGGTACTGTCTTGTTTTGAAACATGGGTTATTTTAAAATCTCTTAAAAGAAATGTGTTGAGCTCTTTTTGTAGTAAATCAAGGGTAATTTCTTTCACATATTTTGAAATTATCTGTATATAGACAGTGAGCATTTTTCTGCAGAAAACATGCATTTAGTCCTATTTCTCCCTATTTTAATGATGTGGTTTATAGGGATGACTCATGGATACTTCTACACTCTCCAGACATATAGCAAAAAGTATTCCCATGGCAACATGAAATGGGTCTGTTCCTCGTTAACCTTATTTCCCAAACCCCATGTGCTGGGTTTCCGTTAGAAGAACGTTTTGTGAATTAGGGGTGATCTGCTGCAGATACTGCCCTTGGGCTGCTCACCGTTCGGTTTGTGAAGATTCTCTAGTTCTCTGGAAGACTCCATGTGCTGTATGTTATGCTTCCAGAAAACCTTGAAACCTAAAGCAAACAATAACATAAATTACTTATTTAAATGAAGAGCATGCTACCATGCTGTTGGAAGTACAAAGACACTGATAATTGAAAATGGATAAGAGGAAACAGCTGCTGATGTCCAGCTCCTTTAGGGCTTTGTATGATAGGGTCTGGAGGGGAAGCCTTGTGAGGAGCAGCTGAGGTCACTTGATTTGTTCAGCCTAGAGAAGCAGAGACTGAGGGCAGACCTCATTGTGCTCTTCAGTATCCTCATGAGGGGAACTGGAGGGGGAGGTACAGATCTCTTCACTCGTGTGACCAGTGACAGGACTCGAGTCATGAAGGTGAGTCGGGGCAGTTTTAGGTTGGATATCGGAAAAGGTTTGTCACCCAGAGAGTGGTTAAGCACTGGAGCAGGCTCCTTGGAGAAGTGGTCACAGCACCAGGCCTAAGAAAGTTTAAGAAGCATTTGGACACTGCTGTCAGGCACATGGTGTGATTCTTGGAGTGTCCTGTGCAGGGTCAGGAGTTGGAGTCAATGATGCTGATGAGTCCTTTCCAACAAAGAATATTCTATGGTTCTATGATATATGATGAATCAGATTGACTGTTTTGTTATATGAAGCACTGAGATCCATACAAAAGGCTGTCAAAAAGCCCCGAGGAATATTACTTTAAATTCATGTAAGCAGAATCCTGTTTTATGCCTAGTATTCCTGTGCTTCCAGGCACACAATCTACAAATTAAATGTGGGAGCATGTGGCATGCAGCACATGCATGGTAAGTCTAATGCATCTGGAACACATTACCTCTACTGGACACGTTCAAGTGAGCTGTACAGCACACATGTAGGTAAACTATGCATACACAGGGGTCATTTCTCTGAAAACTCAGAGGGGGAAAAAAAAAAAAAAAGAGTTAATTCCTTTTTTTCAAGCCTGAAGGAAAATACAGTCGTGTTAAGGAAATCAAGACATATGGCTACCTGGGTTTTCTTGTTCTTAAAAATATGGTCACAACTTTTCTTTCTGTAACAGAGGCCATAGACATGGAATGGTATCTGTTTTAGGCAGTTCAAAGGTTTTGTGCCACTTTGATAGCATATGCATTCAAGAATAACGTCTCAGTCATTTACTGGAAGATATTTTCTCACTGTTCTCATTTCCTTTGTTCCTGGTTTGAGGTTGTCTCTATTGTTCATCTTTTGGAGACTTTGATTTATTGTGATAGTGCTGAAATGAGTCACTAGACAGTTAAACACTTTCAGAAGTTAATGTATCTGGCTAGTTTTGGCATTAATGAATAACGAGTGAGGAACAATGTACTATGTTTCAGCAGCTGCCCTGAATGCTCTGTGTAACTTCTCCCAGGCTTATTTTCACTTTATTGGAGGTATCATTAAGATAACCTGCAGCAGTGCAGCAGAGGATACAAGAATTCTATCTCTCTTTCTTTGCAGAACACAGACTTGACCAAGCACAACCTTGAGCAACCTGATCTGAGCAGACCCACTTTGAGCAAGAGGTTGGACTAGGTGGCTTTGAGCTTACTTTCAGCCTGGATACTCCATGATTCTGTGATCTACAAAATGTACTGGGTTGGCAACTATAATGAAGTTGCAGATGATCCCTGAATTGGGAAAACAACAAATGCAGGTGATATGAGTGCAATCATCAGAAGACTTTCCTTCTTTACAAAGAAAAAAATATTGTTTTCACAAAGAAATGCATATAAAATTCACACTGACAGTTCAAGTGGTCAAACACATTTGTAACAGGAGACTTAGTTCATATCAGGAAACCCTAAATTGGAGAACTGCAAAGTGCAGATAATATTCAATCCAGAGCACTATGCAAAAAGAAATTGTATGTATAGTTCTCCAGAAACCAGAGGAGTGTAGTTTATTTGATAGTAAAAACTTTACAATAAAGTTGGGTAAATTTTTTTCTCTGAGTTATCTTACTGACTTCAGTAATGTTATCTATGCATTAAGCACCAACTGAGCATGAGTGAATATATTATAATCTGGTCTTCAGCTACCTGTTTTCTAGATGAATTAGTAATTCTGCCAAATGAAAGAAAAAAGGAAATTTGAACTGAAAGGACCATGATAGTAGGATAAGAATAACTTTAAAGTTATTTTCTCAGGAAGCATGTAAAATATTTTTGACTTGTAGTTACATGTGACCGATACTTTTCAGAGTTGACTTTTTAAAAATAGTTTCCACTGTTGAAATTTGGTGTATTTATGTCAAAATATGTTTTTACAGCAATTGAAAATGAAGACATGTAAATTTTTTTTTAATTTCAAAACAAAAATATAATTTCATTTGCATGAAAACTAGTTTAATTTGAAAATCTTTTCAAATCCATTTATGCAAATAAATGAGGAGACATGTTTCTTGCAAATTATTGCAGGTGGTGGTAAGACTGTTAAAACCAACCCTAACGCTGATTTTAGCCAAGCCATCAGAAAGGTATCCTATAATTATATTTAGCCTCCAAGTGCAGAGAGGTTGAGAAAACTTCTCCCAGAGTTATAGTGGAGTACACAGGGAGTTCAGGAAGAAGCAGCATGCCTTCCTGGGCATGAAGAAAGCGTCTGGCTAAATCACCCTTCTGACTTGCCGGTTCAGACTCCAAAGATAACCAAATATATCATTCCTTAGCTCTAGCTATTAATGGTGCATGGCCCAACTATATGATACTATACCTGCTTGAGTTTCTGCCATTTCCAGTACCGCAGCATCACTATGCCAGGCAGATTTGACAAAACAGATTACCCCTCTTTTTGTATGTCTGTGTAAGCTGTCCATCACTTCCACAATGTTTATGATAAAACACCAAGTACATTTCTAGTGAAGTTTAGCCAAATAAATGTTCCATAGTTCTAAATGTAAGTTAGAATATATTGAAATATTTTGTAACTTTCATCTCTAAATTTGATATCTTCTAAAGAAAAAACAGTCATAACAAGATCATATCTGACTGCTTCTACATATAGATTAGTGCACCAATAATGTAGCTCATCCAGTGTAACAAAGGTAACTGAAAGCTAGTTATTAAAGTTTAAGCCCATCACCCAAGCATTTCTGTGGAATCAGTGGAGATAAATGGGCCTCTGAGGAGAGTGATTCTCTTCATCATAAGATAGGACCACCCTAAAGCTTGAGTCTTCTGCAGGAAATCTTTTGTAGATAACAGCTATGAATACTGTTTGGAAAAGATTACCGGTTACAATTCCCAGACAAAGAAGTGTTCCTGGATAATTCTACACAGGATAGTTCTACACAGCCCTTGTTTGTTGTGCTGCCTACCTTATCCTGCACTCCTGGTCATATTCGTTTATAAAATATAGGACAAGACTGACCATTGGACTGACATAGTATGTCTATTCAGTACATTTATTACCTCATAGATATAAAATAATTTAGGAAAGGAAGCCTATCATTCATGTAAATGTGGAGAAAACCAACATCAAAAAGAACCTAACATATACATACTGTTTTGTCAAGTGTTCTAGAAAAGACAAGTAATAAGCATATCTCCACATCTAAAGCATTATATTTTGTCTAAGTGGTGTGAGATGAGGATATTCTGTCTGGAGACAATTAGAAAAAGCACTGAAGTAATTATATCCATCTTTTCAACCTACTTTTTTCTGCTGTTCATTATATAATTTGTATATATAAATTTAATCATCCTGATGGTTGACGAATTAAAATAAATAAATAGGAATTTGTTCTGTGGTTTATACATAACTTGTCAAGCTGAAAGGTTGGAAACATCTTTCTTCTTTCATTCAAAGGAAAGCAGTTGATCCAGGACACATTTCTTTATTTTCATGTGACAGTATACTTCTGCTTAACTGTGGGTGGTGAGTTGCACTGTGGTGTAGATCTGTCTCATACAGGAAATAAATATGTGAGATAATTGTGCAAAGACGGAAAAATTACTGGCAGAGGAAGTGAAGAATAAAAGTTTCCCTAACATGTGTTCATTGCATTACAAAGGATCAAATTCAATTATGTGCAAGACCCCTAAAAATTACAAAACTTTCTAAATAGTCTTTTTATGATTTCTTAATCTCTGCTTCTTTTAAGCTTCAAGGCTGTTGTCTGCTTGTATTTTTAGATACTCTTATTTGAAAATGTATTTCCCAAATTTCAGTTTTTATATTTTAAAATAGATAGTTCTACGACCTGGTATTTTTGGAAATGTAATAAATATCAAATGTATTTATAGTGCACAGGTAGGAGATGACAAAACAAGAAATTAATCCATAAGCAGGATATTTGTGTTGGTTTTGTACAGTTATTTTAGCAAACAGGTACCTTGTCAGAAATGCTCATAAGACTAACGAGAAGAAAGGTCAAGAAACTGTAAAATGTATGGATGTTTTCCCCACAATAGGAATCATAGAAAAATCACAGAATCACAGAAACACAGAATATGCCAAGTTGGAAGGGACACACAAGGATCATGGAGTCCAATTGCCAGCCCTACACAGGGACTATACTCAAAAATGACATCTTGATGCTTAATTATTAACATTAAAAAAAAGTTAACAATCTTCAAACAAAAGTCAAAAGTAAGTCCTGAAAAAAGTCTGACTTTCTTAGACTTAAGTTCATCCAGTCGGAAAAGATACCAATCTAGCTGTTTTTTATTGCTGTTTCCATTAAGAAATAAAGTCTCCAAACCTCAGAGACCAATATTTAATAATTTACTTTAAAGAAAATTGCTGACACTTTTTTCTCTGTACACTAACCAGAAATCTCCTGTTTGGCTTCAAGAACAGAGCAGAAGAAAGAACTTTAAAGTATTGCAGGAGATAGAACACACCTTTTTATTGAAAAATGCATCCTTTAGCTATCACATGGTTTGTATAATTGGATTCTCTATATAAGACAGATTCAGACTTCACTAGGAACACATAGATATTGCAAAAGCTAAAGATACCAGCCTGAACAGGTTTTGAAAACATGTAGAAAGCGATGGAACAAAAATCAAATAGACTCCATTTCCCTGATGGTCTTGAACATTTATTCTGAGTTTTTTTAAGAGGTTTTTTTCCAAAGGTTATGTTAAAAATGTTAAAAATCTCTCATTGTTGTGATTCTTTAACAAGCTTGTGATGTAAATGTCTGGGATGCTGCAAATTTAAATTTTCTTAACTACAATTAAAACTGCCCAAGCTGACATTTGTCTGTTTAATTTACAATGTGGAAATGGTTCACATACTGCCTTTAAAGACAATGTCTATGTCTGCATTTTTAAAAGTAGGAGAAAAAGTAACCAATGAAGCATAAAACTAAACAAAACAAAACATTATATTAAATGCTTTATATTTTAATTTTGCTGATGGAAGAGTTTTCAAACATAATTCCCATGATGGTAACCAGTGCTATTAAAAAATCTAATTAGCTATTAAGGACTACCCTTGGAAAGAAATTATTTGCTCAACTAGAAATATTTGTAAACACTTTATATTAATTATCAATTTCTTGCATAGAGCCCTGTGATTTTTGTGGAGTGATTATTTGGAAAAAAAAAAAAAAGATGGATTATGGGAGATGAAATATAATGCATCAAAAGATACCTTAATGAAGAAATACCCATCTTTGTCTAGAAAATCACTGGTTTCATTTATTATAAAGAATGAATCTTCTATGGTCAAAGCAGAGACAGATGAACAAAGCATATTCATGGGAAACATTGTTGCACTCAATACAGTTGATGCTGTTACTTATTTGTCTTTTTCTTCATACTTCAAGGGACGCATTTTCTTCATGATCTCCAGCTGCTGTTGCAGGAAAAATGTGCCTAAAATCGGAATCTTTTGTTTCTCAAACTAACAAAATCCACTCGCTTCCAAACATATAGTTCATATATATGAATTCTGAAACAAAACAAAATAAACTGTGCAAAACATCTCATTATTCAATAAAAATGTGAGTTCTAAATACCAAAGAGGATTTGAAATATTCAGAAATGTTAAAATCTAACTTGTAAATGTACTCCTACTAACTTTATGAAAGACAACACTGAATGCCTTCAGCCAGTGAGAATAATTAGACTTTATGACTCAACCCTGAACATATTTTCAAATGTAGAAACAACAATAAGAATAATAAGAACTAGTCTCTCTATAGCTGATATGAATATTTTTGAATTGTTTGGGGTTTTTTTGTTGTTCTTGGTTTTTAGGTTGTGGTTTTTGGTTTGGTTTTTTTTTGCTATGAATAAAGGTCTAATTGTGAACCCAGGCAGTGACACATCCCAGTTAATTCAATGAAGAAAAGTTTTAAATTTGTATTTAAATGTAAAGGAAAACACAAGAGATCTCTTTCCAAGCTGAAAAATCATATAGAAACACAAAATATGCTCATTAAAAAAAAGTAAAGACGAAATGTTTTAAAAGCATTATATCTTTAGTAATCCGAAAGTTCAATTAAATTTTTACAGATTTTTTTTTAATGTTAATATTACCTTTTTATTGTAACTTCTATGTCTGGCTTTAGTGTAGTAAAAAGGTAACCATTTTCCTTACAGTGCACTTCATCTATGCTTTGATTTTACTATTTACTTGATCATGTCTTCTAACCTTCCTATAGAGAAAAAACAGGAGCCTGTCTGGTAATATGCATGGGAAACGAAAAACTGTGAAAAAAGAAAATATAATCCTAATGACACTGTGTCTTGGGACTAGCATAAACTGAGTGTCATAACCTGAATTTCACTATCCCAAAAAAGTGAGAGATGAATTTCTCCTTTGTTTCTTTTTCACTCTCAGGGGAAAAGCTCAACTATTGTTATACGTCAGCAAAAGATAATAAACTTCAATGAATATGGACAATGGCATGTGGGAACGAAGTTGAATTTCCATCCCATTCACTCTTCCTACTGGCTTCCACCCTTTTTCCCTCAGCTAATTTCTGTATAACTACACAGGTAGTTCTAGTAAAGACATGATGCTGATATGTCATTTCTGTAGGCATAACATAGTCCATATTGAGAGTTATGCCTAGGTATAAATCTGCTATTCAAATTGATTAGGAATAAAATATGCATTTATATTTGACAGATCTGCTTGTGTATAGATGTTTGCTTAAAATTATTAATTTAAATAGATTTTTTTTTTTTGCCTCTCTCATTTGACCCTCGCGAGATCAAGACAGGTACAAAAAAGGAGCATCATCTTGTTTGTACATTGTCAGAAGAGCTGTTAATTTCTAATTACATAGCCAAATGTTCCCCTGCACTACCATAACTCATTGAAATCACTGAGATGCCACTAAAGCTGTAATTTGGTCTGCATAAAATTGTTCTAGTTGTTGAGGATGAAAAAGTCTGAAAGAAATTTAGATAGGAGCCCCTCATTTAGAAATGTAACCCACTGGATTTCACCTGGAGAAACACATCAAATAATGGGCACTTTCCAGTAACACTTCTAAAGCCAAAGATTTGCATTCTGCTGAACTATTTTGTTTCTAATTAGTTGTTTTCCTGTTATACTTCAACATTATAATAAGCAAATCAATTAATTAAAGGTCTGTTTAACTTTAGAAAAATCTCCTCCTCCTTTAATTTTTTTCCCTAGAAAGAACACTTCTTTCCAATCACTGTGCTCTGTAAAGCAAGAGTAAATTTTTTATAATTTAAAGAATAGTAGTAGTAGCATTTAAACACGCAAAAAAACCCAAACCATTTTTATTATAATAAAGAGAAAGTGCCAGAACCTCTCTGGATTTTAGTTTGGCTTTCCCTTTTTACTCCATTTTTTACACAGAAAATCCACAAAAATAATGTAGATTGGTAAGTCTAGAATACTATAGAAGCGATCATATTTGAGTGACTCTTGACCAACTCCCGAATTGGGTAAGTGGCTGCAAACAGTTTCTGGTCAGTAATTGCTCAACCTCCTACCTACTTTGTTGTTCTTGATTTTAAAAAGAACAAAATATAATAAATCAGATAAACTTCTGCTTTGACAAATCTGCAAATGGCTGGGGAAAAAGACATCAGCTAACCCACAGGTCTCAGTGTACAAATCTCCTTGGACAGAGTTTTTGGAATGATATTTTTGCCTTGTCTTTGTTTAACTTTTGCAAATGTCTATATAGCCTATCTAGTAAAATTATTAATGTTTAGGCCCTTATCTATGATCTGGTCTACAGATTATTTCTTCCACGCAACCAGTTCAGCAGCACATGATAATCTGTTATCTGTGAGAATTTGTACTTTTGTAATTAAAACTCTGCTTTCAAAAATCCAGAAAAACTGCAACACATGCAAATAAGATATTTAGCTCTCTAACAAAGGTGTTTAAATTGTAGACTCTTGAATCATTCATACATCTTTCCTAGAAACCTAAGTCTCTGGAATACTGTGTACTTTATGTTATAAATAAATAAAAACTGGGCCTGAATTAATGGTGAAATGTTAGGTAGATAGTTTATGATTTCTAAATGAATGTTTTTGTAAACTTAAATTTTATTTAAGATTATTGTCAACTTCTCTCATACATACTTGAATCAATCCTGCTAACCTACTATACATTATCTGAAAGCTGAATATTATGAAGCATCTGAGCCTCTGGATGTTTTTATAAACTCATATGGGAAAACCTATTACATTGTTTTCATCAGTGACATATGGAACAAATTAAAATTAAACATTTTTATATTGTTTTACTTAGTGTAAATTGAAAAGCTAGATCATATCTCAGTCAAAATGTTTTTGCTCTCCTAGAACTGCCAGACCTATTCAATGTATGTGGGATTCTCCAGCTATAATATCTCTAAACTTTTGAACGGTTATGACTATGAAAGAGTTTTCATAAAATATAAAAATCTTGAAAGCTGACAAAACTGGGAATGGCCACAGGCATATTTGGAATCACTAACCATTGTGCCACTTTCCAATGATACAGTCATAAAATAATACTATGGTGGGATATGCTGATATGATTTTTGTTTCATCTGGAAGTTACAGTAGGCCTGTAATGCATACACATAGAGACCAACAGCTAGACAGAAAGAGAGCATCACAACTTACTTAACTACTGTCTACCACTTGTAAAGCACCTAAGAAACTAATCCGTGTTTATAAACCAAAAGTATTTCTGAACCTTTTGTACAGCAAAATCAGATGAACTTCTCCTTTGACAAATCTGCAAATGACCAGGGAAACAGACTTCAGCTAACCCACAGGTCTCAGTGTACAGATCTCCCTTGGACAGAGTTTTTGGAAGGATATTTTTACCAAACACGGCCCGTGTTCAACCTTTACAAATGTCTATATATGGTCTGTAAACATTTTTTGCAACTACTGTGTTGCAAAATCAATCTAGCAGTCTAATCCAGAACAGGTGTCCTACGAATGTCTTTGCAAGATTAACATAGAGAGCATAGCCTTCTGGACTATTTTAGTAACTATGATTAGCATTAAGAAGCAAATCCCCCTTCATATTCATGGTGTGAAAGGATCCCATTTCAGCATGTGTGCTGTTCCTCCGCATAAGAACAGGATATGGGGTCAGGCTGAAGTGGCAAGGCTAGGCTGGGGATGGGAGGATCAGTGTGCAGCAGTGCTGAAGGAGGAGGCAGCAGTCAGCAGAAAAATATCACTAACTTCATAAATTCTCCATTTAACATACCTCAATAACATGGAACACAGAGTCCAGTATCTAGTAATCAAGAAATGTCATAGGCATTCCATAGACTCTAAATGAGCTCTTTTAATTTCCTGGTCTTGACAAATTTATTTTATTTCCTGAAAAATTAATACGAAAATTATCTAAAACAGTCTTATGATGAAAGATAGAAATAAAACATCACCACATGAAGAATATTTTAAAAGTATTTATATCTGTAAACATAGATAAGCACTTAAAACATTTTCGTGATTTAAAATACTCCAGTTTTTAGCCAACCAGAAGGAAAAAAATTTCAAATATTCAAAATTATTAGCAAGGTAAGAATATTAACAGTTTCAACAAGTGTTGCCTGTGATGTTAAAATTAATTATAACAAAATTCTGGATTTTCAAAAATGTTTTTATTATGAATATTTTAATTTATTTAAAAAGATATTTCCTCCAAAAAGTTTTCTTGAAACCATTTTTGCTCTCGTGTGTTCCGTGGAGATGTAACTTAAATGTTTAATACAATTAAACTTCATTTAGGAGACAGACATTTCCCAAATGGTCATCTCTAGCTGTGGCCACAATCTGTTCTCATGGGAACTAAAAACTGCTCTAAACTCCAAGGTCTTCCCTTCCAGTGCCAGCTGCAGCTCTTCCCTTTTCTAATATACATGCATGATAGCATTTAAATGTGTGTCCATTAAACAGTGTTGCTTATACATAATTTTAAAAGAAGATAATTTATAAAATTTTCAAAAAGGGTTGAAAAGTATTATAATGCTGTCATAATTTCTTCAACTGCAATCAGGAATAATTTCTGGTTGATCAAATTGAATCCCACAGTACCACACAATTTCCAGTTACTTAGGATAGAAATAAATTACATTCCAACAACAACAAAAGCTGGGTCAAATCTTCATTTGTGCATTTAATGGACTGCTTTCAACTGAAGATGTCACCGTGAATCCAACGAAGTCCACAGATTCCTAAGACAAGGAGTTCAACACCTCTCCTGCAGCAGCACAGAGGACATCCTTTTGGGCCTTCTTTTGAACCTGAGTCTTATACCTTTAGTTGATCCCTTATTCTTCTGATACAAAAGGCACAATAAGTGAAAAAAGAAATCTCTCAGCCTTTCCAAGCTCCATACATTTGTGAATCTTTAACAATACTTCTTAACTGTCTCTTCTGAAGAATGATAACTCCTAGTTTAATTAATTATTCCTCTTATGAAAGTTTGACTTGATGCCCTTAACTGAATCATTCTGAGGTATTTATTTTTACATTAGGTCACATAGTTATATATAGTACTCACGATATAGATGCACCATGGGTTTATACAATAGAATCTTTCTGTGGTCTTTCATATTATCTTATCTTACAGTCTGTAATCTGTAACCTTTGATTTGCGTTATTGATCACCTCTGTGTGCTAAGCTGATGTTTTCACTGAACATTCCTTAAGGTCTTGGGGCAAATGTTTAGGTAAATGTCATCTACCTCACCATTTCACCTGTGAAATTATTATTGTTTTCGCTCCCACATGTGGGAAAGTGCATCACTTGACACTTATCAGCACTCAATTGAACTGGACTTTTTCCATCTTGGATGCTCAGTTTTTAAAACATTTTTGCAATTCTGTATGTGATACCACCTTGAAAAACTTACTGTCATCAACAGCAGTTCTCCACTTTTCCAGGTTATTTACAGACATATTCAATAGTTCAAGTAGATAAGCAGCTCAGATAGAATCTAACTGAAAAATCTAAAACAAAAAGAAAACAATCAAGCAAACAAACAAACAAAAAAAAAGAGAGAGAAAAAAATTACAGACTAAAATAAAATAATTATATGATTTCTTATTTCTTAATAATCTCTATCACTGGCTACAACATGTTCTTTAAGTAGGGAGGGTATATGGATCAGATAGCCAGTAGCTTTAAAAGGATGGCTAAATAAGGTTTAAAATCCATTGGAAGTTCAGAGACAGCAGATGTGATACTCAGCTTACTTGGCTATCACGGAAACCCCATGATTTATTACTTACCTATGATGCCAAAATATTGTTAAAACCACCTGTAGGAGGAAAAAAAAATTCCAAACCATAAAATAACCCTCAAACTTTATAGAAGCTTATTTCACAGTTTATTTACAGTTAGTGTAGGTATAATCAAGCATTATTTTGTCTTATTATTTCCATAAACTATGATTTAAAAAAATACTTGGGAATGGTTATTTTTGGTCATTTCCTTATAACAGAATACCAGTTTTACCCTATTTTGAAATCTTTCATGAATAGATTTAGTAACCAGTTGAGCTGTTGGGAGATTGGATGGGAAATAAGATCTACATATTTTAATTATGATGAGGATATTTTTTCATGTATTGACTTAGTTTATGCGTAGCAGTCATGTGACTTCAAAACACAATTGGAAAGCAAAGTAATGAAAACAGAAATCATTGACACAGACAAACCAGATTCATTATTGAAGGGACAGCACAAGATACTTCAAATCATCTCTCACTTTACCCATCATATATGAGTGAGATACTTTGACGAACCTTTGCATGTTATGATAACACTCTCTCCATATTTTCATGCTGAAAATGGATTTGTGGCATACCAGGGGGTTCACCAGCAGTTTGTTTGAGACTGTGTACAGAAAGAACTATCTTCTAGCCAGGGTGTGGTGTCCTTGAGAAAAAATGGAAGCTTCAGGGAATTCACAACTGCAGTGCCTAGTGTGAACTCTATCAGGGGCTATTAAACAATACAAGCCAATCCATGCACATCAGCCCATGGAGGATTCTTCAGTTTATATCCTTAATGAGCTGTCGGCTCAGACATGCCAGCCCATGTGGATTCCCTACCTATTCTGACGGTACTTCATGAGGAAAAGGCAAAAGAATGATGAAATGGAACAAACTGTGCATGAATGTATTTCCAGTCATGTTTCTGTAATGGAGATTAGCCAGAAAGGTGTTTTAAAGCTTGTTAAAGTGGTATCCAATGTTTGATAGGAGTGGATAATAAAGCAATGGGCTCAAAAGAGATCTGTGTTTCAGCAATGACAGAGTGCTTTTGCAGGTAGGTAAGAATTGTCACCTCACCAGATATTTCTTGGGTGACAGACACCTGAAATTAGGTTTATAATCATGGTCTGTGCAAGTCTGTGCAAGCACGTTGTGGAGGGTTGTCCCGCTGTACTTTCTGGTAAGTATCAATGCTGCTACTGCATGATTTACCAGTGGGTTGGTATCTTTATTAATGAGTTTAGTATTACTACTGAATAGAGAGATACTGAAAAGCAAAAAATTCTTCACAGATTTGTGGGGAAATGACAGCTAGTGTGAAAACATGTTCCATCTTTCTGGACACTTGAAAAGGGCTTTAGTGAACCAAAGGATGAAGTCATGATTCCTCTTACTGCAGAGACACCTGAAGTGGAGGTTTCTCTAGTGAGGACCACAGCTCCCAGGGCACTGTGGATGTTGAAGAGTCTGTAGACTAAAATGGTTTCATAAAAAAACCCCATCCTCTTCTGGCTTCTCCTGAGTCTCTTCACTGCCCTCAGCCTAGGGCACTTCTGCTTCATTTTGTGTTTCTAAACCACATGTCCTAGGAGCAATAGCGAGCATTTTAGATGGGATTTCAGGCAGATTTCAGACCCCAACTGCTTGCTGGGACAGATTCAAGAAATAAGAAGCATTTCAGGAACTGGTCCAGGGCTTGTCATTCAGTTTAGAAGCGGATTTAGGAAGCGAGTAAAAAGAAATTTGTGGCTGTCATCAAAGCCCAGAGATTTATGTAGAAGTTGCATAGACCCTATCCCATCTAAATAGCAAGGACAATGCAGCACCTCAGACTGCTTTAATATGACACTGTTGTATAAAGGTTCCTTATGGGATTGGCTCGTTATGGAAGACTTCTTGCCAAAAGCCACAGAGGCAAACTATGCTTTTCTGAAGAAAACAAGTACATAAAACACAGGACCTTCTCAATTAGAAACCTCACAAGGTAAGAAATTGCAGGTTCAGTGCTGTCTCCAGACTCTGTGCAAGTCTGACCAGTTGAATTTTCCTGTAGATGAAGCAAAGGTATCCAGCATGGTACCTTCAATTTTGGAAAAGCTCCTACCCTGTAGTTGGGAGATAGAAAGATTCTAGAACTGATGTCATTATTTCCTAGTTCTAATTCTAGGGTTCAACCCTCTTTAAAGGTTCAAAAAAAGGTTTATGGAGAAAAAAGGCAGGGAAAAGTAAGAAGAAAAAGTTGTCATGTGTGAATTCTGCCTCATTCTCCACTCTGGAGCTGCTTTGGTGGATCTGCTTCTCAACTGGGTGTAGCAAGGGACCTTATTCTGATACCTGAATGGATTTGTTCTGGGAAACAACTAAGAAAATATATTTCTAAATACAATATCAATTACTATGTGGCCTCTCCCTCCTCCTCCTTCTGTTGCTCCTCCTCTACCACCACTCAGTCACATTCTGTGGTCAGTATTTGGGCAATGGTTTTCATCAGTTGTGATTGCACATGCTAACTTTTAGATACTAATGTGAAAAAGCAGAAGGAAAAACCTGCCTCTAAAAACGGGTAAGTGAAGGAGGAGGTCAGAACTGATAAGGAATGGTAAGACTGAGATTATCAAGATCCAAGAAGTGTAAGGAGGGCCAACCACCCTGGAGGGGGACAATTAAAACTTCCTCCTGCTTTCTCTGAAAGTCCTTCCTCAAAGGAAGTGCTCTGATCATGTGAAAAGGTTGAAGAAAGCAGGAGACATCTTTTCACATGATGACTGAGCCATATCACACAAAAGATTGTGAAACTGCAACTGTGTTTTACAGAGACTTTGGGTCCTGCAGCATCTGGGTAATGGTGTAGGTGTCAGCAGAAGGAGCAAAATGATGGCAATGACACCCGAGGTTATGATGGGGTACTAAATGCTAGTGTGAAGTTCTGGGTCTTTTGAATTCAGAGCGATAATTAAAAAAAAAAAAAAAAAAAAAAAAAGAAAGGAAAGCTTTTCTGATGCATTTTTCTTATTTGTGTAATGAAAAAAATAGAGCGAAGGTCAGGATGTTATAAGAAGCAAACAGTTATTATAATTAATCAGGGATGTATAAACAAATGGCAGAAAGAGAAAGTGACTGCCTTAACTTATTTAACTTTTAAAAAGACATTTATAAGGTCATGGTAGAAGCTACTGTGAGCTTCAAAACATCTTACACTGTCTGGAATCATAAACTGGTGTGATTACTCTTAGTATGTCAGATTTTAAACCGAACTAAGATTTAGGTAATTACATTATTTGACATAATAGTGTGAGATTTTATGAGTTCACCTCCTGGCAGTGGGGAATGAAAATATAGAGCCAGGTTTTTCCCCATGATGCCCACTAACCAGATGAGAGACAATGGGCACAAACTGAAACATCGATTTAAAAATAAAAAAAATCCAATTAAACATCAGAAGAAAACTTTACTACTTTGAGGGTGGTTGAACACTGAAATGATTTGCCCAGCTGTTGTACTTATGAACCAAAAGACAGTGTGAAGACTAATGCTTGTATGCTATCAGCATTGTCAACTGAGCCTCACCTACATTAAATGATACACCAGAGAAGTTGTGCCATCTCAGCCTCTGGAGATACTCAAAACTAAGCTGAACACAGTCTTGAGCATCCTGAGCTAGCCACCCTGCTCTGAGCAGGAGGTAGATGAGACAGTCTCCAGAAACCCCTTCCAAACTTAAGGATGCTGTGGTTCTGAGGAGGTTTTCACTAGGATGAAGACAACCTTTATTAACATGCGTGGTGGGTTGACCTTGGCTGGATGCCAGGTGCCCCCCAGCCACTCCATCCCTCCCCCTCCTAGCCAGGCAGGGGAGAGAGTAAGATGGAAACAACCCATGGGTTGGGATAAGGCAGTTTATTAAAGCAGGTGCAAAGCAAAAACTTGAACAAGCAAAAGCAAAGTGAAGTGAAAAATAGCAGGGTTTATTCTCCACTTCCCATGAGCAGCAATGGTGGACCACTTTGAAGAAGCATGGCTTTATCACTCGTAATTATTCCAGCCACTGGAGACAATGAATGTCCCCCTTCCTGCTCCTCTCCTCAGCTTTTGTATCTGAGTTAACGTCATATGGTGTAGAATATCCCCTTGGTCAGTTTGGGTCAGCTGGCCTACTTGGGTGCCTTCTCAAGATCTTGCCCTCGATTAAAGAAGGAATGTTACAGTGCTGCTGCTGTGCTCAGCAGCAGCCAAAACACCAGTGTGTTATCAACACCCTTCTAGTACAGCACCGTGAGGGCTACTGTGGGGAAATAAACTCCAGCTCAGCCAGACCCAATACAATGTGTAAACAAATATCATTCTCTGTCTTAAAGGGAATGTAGATGCATTTAAGATTTGCTGATTTATAAATATGGTTTGCTGATTGTGAATATGATAGTCTGATAACCTTGCCTGCTGTCTTCTGTAATGGTCATTCAGCTTGCATAACCATATACAGAAAAAATACTGTTATCACTGTGTCTTCAGGACCAACACAAAAATGAGATGTATATCACAAGGTAACAAGTAAGAGGAAACTTATTGGCTAATGGCTCAGGACACCTTGATTTTTGGCATATTGATATAAATCTTGGGTAAACAATAGTAAAACTGGTTGCAGGAAATGAATTAATAATCTCCAGACCTAAAGCAATTTCAATCTAACAAGGGCAAGCTATAACCACAGTGTGTTGGGCACCTTTCTATACTTTATAAAAAGACAAATTGTTGTAATGAGTGAGGAAATCAGAATGACCATAAAAAGGATGGGGTGGAGTAGACACAGAGTTCTCCCTAGATAGCAGAAAACAATATTTAGGAGCAGGGCAGAGGATAGTAAAAGTATCCATGACTACATGGGAGTACATCCAGGTTCTGGTGGGCCCACACTATGTCTTCAGGAGCACATGCAAGAATGATCATGAGGACTGCTCTTCTAACAAGATATCACTGCCGGGTTGCTCACAAGCAGTTTTAACTCTGTCCAAGTGACAAGCCACATGGTAGACAGGCAGGAGGAGACTAAGGAGTGTTTCAAGCTTTTCATTGCTACAAACCAATTTTCTAAGATGAGAGAGGAAGGTTGCTAATGGAGTCATGTGTCTGCTTCCACTGTCCGTATTTTAAAATTCTTAAGACAAATTGACAAGGGTAGACAGAGACATTGAAGATTGATTTACTAAGTGGAAAAGAATGCATTATAATAAAAAATTAATGAAGTTCTGTACATTTTGTTTAATCAAACAGATGTTCTGGGGATGTAGCATAGCTTGACTTTTTTTTTCTTTCACAGGTTGTGGCTCCTGAGTTTAGTGGTAAAAAGGTAAGTAATAACAAGGAACTTGAAAATGTAGCTCAAAAGAGTGAGACAGGAGTATATGTAACTATACTGCTAGTCCAAGTAAGCAGAAGAGGCTTTATCTTCAGCATGTGGTGGAAAAATACTAATTTTGGAAGAGTAATTTTTGTTATTATAATACGTACTTATGAGAAAATTAGGAGAAGAGAATCCGAGGTTAAAACTCAACCTTGAATTTAGATTGCTAAAGCCAGGAGAGATAAAGCGGCCCTTCTCAACTTGATTATATAACTTGAAAATTATATATTCAGCATGGTATCAAGAGACTTGGTAATTTCTACATATGTTCTACGACCTATATTAAACAGGAAGTTGTACTTGATCATCCTTTTAATGAATGTCTGATCTGCTAAAATCTTAAAAACATTGTGCTTCAGAGTAGATTTTGAAGCTAATGATCAAGATAATTTTTGAAAGACAGGGAAAAGTTTTAGGAGATTTCTTTTTCATTCCAGTTTTGATTCAGCTCTCATTGGATTGTTTTTTATCTAAAGGTCATTCATCTATGTCATTTTTGTATTTCACCTGTGAGTAGTCATATTTTTAGAAAAAAAAAACATGAATGAATAAATTTGAATTGTTAAATGTATTGCTTGCTGTCTTTTTGTTTTAAAAGTAGAAAGCTTGGTCCTTCTTTGTTACAAGCATGCAAGCATATTCCTTCAACACAAGGCAACAATACAGACAATAATTGTTTTTATTGACCCTCTGCTACAAAAATGTACCTTAGTTATCTTGAAGTTTTCTTGCATGTGTTGCACTGTCTGAAAGGGCTTTTTGCTTGCCAGTTGAGGAAGTTTTATCACTGTCAATGTGATAAAAGAGATAGGAATAAACTTTTGTGTTCATTATTATTATTATACAGAATGAGAAAGACTAGTAGTTGGAGTTTCACCAGTAATCATATGAGTGAATGAAAGTGTCTCTGCCAATGGTCCTCTCCAAACCAAACCATTCTGTGATGCTAGGATTCTATGAATCCATTTACAAGACGGGAAAATGAGAGCTTTTGGCAAATCACAGCCTTAATTATCTCAGTAAATAAATTTGTGACAATAATTATAGTTATTGTCAATGTTTGTTGCAAAGAACACCAATCCAAAATATTAGGCTCATATGAAAGGTAGACCTTAATATATACAAAGTTAGAATCTTCAAAATACTACTTGCTAACTATCAGTGTTACTGGGCTATAGCAAGGAAAACGTAGGAGGTGGATTTGTTTTCGGCATCTTCCCTTGGGCAATCTGCAGAGCCTGTGATTATCTGTTGAGGCTCTGTCCCGGTTCCATTCACTATGACAGGAAGTACAAGAAATCTTGTCAAGAGACAAGGCTACTTGATAGTCCTAAGGAAGGCCACCTCAGGGAAAACAAAAATATTATGCTTCCTTCATACTGCTCTAGCCTTTTTAATCCAGTATAAGCATGCTAGAGAGGATCCTAACTAGGAGCTCCTGCTTACAGGCAGTCCTTTATGTCCTAGGGCAAGAAAAATCACAAGTCTTGTATCTCTTAGAATGTGTCAGGACCTTTAAAATGAAGAAATTAACGTTAAAATGCTTTTCAAGCATACAGAATAAGACCAAGAAGAAGAAAAGTTTTACGTAAGTTTCAGGCATTATCTTAAAATATCCTTCTTTTACACTGGGCTCTGCCTTAGCTACCCATTCCCTATACTCTGTGACACAGATCATGACTTTCAGCTTGAGTTGTGCTATATCAAACAGATTACCTCTTGACCTTCAGCTCCTTATTCTGTTTTCATATATAAATTTTGCTTTTCCAGTCTAAAAAAAAAATCAATTCTAACACAAAAATTTTTTTTTCAATTAAGTCAGAATTCCCTACAGTGCTTCAAATGATTTTTTTTTCTCTACCCTCACATTAAAAGCCAAAGCACAAAGCCAAAGCTTTTGTTTAATTTTAAATATAAAATATTTTACCTACAGGTCCAACCCCAGCTTTACAATCCCACCCTAGAAAGTAAAACAGAATTAAAACACATTTTCAGATAACAAAAGTAAGCACAGACATCAAGGAAAAAGAAAATTATTATAAAACCTCTCAACCAGTCTGAATGCTTCACATAACTTCCACTTAAAAAGTCTGTTATTACATTCTACTCAAATATGACAAATAGTCTATGATAGTAAGTAATGGACATGGTATCATTAAATTAAACTGTACAAATAAAAAAGACTACTTTAGTCAAATAATGAAAAGTCAGGGGACAGAATATGAATTTCAGCATGGGTATGGTACAATGCTGAAGGTATAATCTACATTGGTAAATGTGGATCTGACCTAAATTGTCTTTAATATAATGCACTGGAGAATCATTTCAATTAGGTGCTAATAATGAAAAGTCCATTTTTTTATATTAGTGACTCTTTTTTTGCATTTGCATTTGCATTAGAAAATTCAGAGAATGGTCATTCAAATTCTGATATTCTCTGTAAAGGCACACACTAAGCCTTAGTATGGAGGAAAAAAAGAAGGAAAGTCAGGGGTGTAATTGTGCAAAGTATAGGCAGGAAAACAGAGGACAGTGTCTACGTATTTCAATATTTTGATACTTCCCCCACCAGTCTGTAACCCACTTTCCTGTGCAAAATGATTTTATTTTCACAATCTGAAGGCTCTAATATTGAAAATGTTTTCAATACACATGACATTTTCTGGTACCGCTACTTATTTTTGAAAAAAATACATTTCTATTAAAGATAACCTATATTTTAATGTATTAAATTCTCATTAATCAACATGAACTGTCACAACAACTGTGTCAAAGTGTCATGTTCAATACAAATGGTGTTCTAAATCAAGAGATTTTGTTGCAAACTACTTGAGGCACTAAGGAAAAATTCTGTATCCCTTTTATGAGTTTCCACAAGTCCTGCATTATTATAGGTTTTACTGCAGGAGATTCTATTTCAACTTTGTTAGAGCTTTGTGGGTTTTCTATTTCTAGAGCCTTCAAGAGTCATATGGTTTCACTTAGTGTTATCTATAACTGAACTACTGATAAAAAAGAGTTTTCAAAATATCTTCAAACAAACAACACATTATAAAAATTGGGCTGGGAAAAGTAATGTATTCATAGAATTATCGAATTGTGAAGTTTGGAAAAGACCTCCAAGATCACTGAGTCCAGCCTTTGACCAAACACCACCACGACAAGTAAACCAAGGCACTAAGTGCCATGTGTCGTTGTTTCTTGAACACCCCCAGTGATGGTGATTCTGCCACTTCTCTGGGCACCCCATTCCAATGCCTGACCATCCTTGCCATGAAGAAATTCTTCCTGATGTCCAACCTGAACCCTCTCTGGCTCAGCTTTAGTTAATGTCCTCTTGTTTTGTCAGTAGTAGCCTGGGAGGAGAGACTGACCCCCTACTTGGACACAACCACCTTTCATGTAGATGTAGAGAGTGATAAGGTTTCCCCTGAACCTCCTTTACTCCAGGCTAAAGAACCCTAGCTCCCTCAACCACTCCTTATAGGACTTACTTTCTAGATTCTTCACCAGCCTTGTATCCCTTCTCTGGACCTGCTGCAGCCTCAGTGTCTTTCTTGTAGTGATGGGCTCATAACTGGACGCAGTGCTCGAGATGTAGGTTCATCAGTGCTCTGTTATGGACAATTGCTGCCTGCCCTAGTCCTGCTGGCCACACTATTTCTGATACAAAAATATATTTAGAAGTATAGTCTGAAATATAATTCACATGTGGCAAAAGTTATGTGGCATTTACTTATCCTAAATTGTTAGGCTGATTCCTAACTGGGATGTATTTTTTTAATTAATTAAGATTTTTAAACCCTACTCTTTTGGTTTGGAGGATAAAAAAAGTTTGCTTTTTGATAGTGTCTAATTAAAGATAAAGCAATTACATATAGGGAATAAGTAAGACTCCTTTGCACTTTGCAGATTTTGCTGCATTAAGCAATTTATTGAACTTCTGCATATTTTAAGAACAAATGATGCATGAAACCAGAGCAGATTGGGCCCTAAGTGGGTGGGTGGATAAAAAGAGGATTTAAAGGGATTAACACTTTTTGGAGTACCTTATATAAAAGATTTTTACAGTGTAATAATGTAAATCAAGAAGATAAAAAATGCACACATGTGGTCATATTACAGTGGAATTGAATGTTAAAAAAAAAAGAGAAACTTTATCATAAACTTGAAAGTTTAAAATCTGTCTGGAAATTACATATCATGAAATTGGGGGGGGGGTTGATGACATTTAAATATGATATTCAAAAGTTGTTGATAGCTAATCCATGTAGCTGAACTGGACATGGAGATATTTATCCAAAATTCTGCATTATTTATCATACATTAAAATAATAGCTACATAGAGATCCTAGAGATCTTTCCATAGAATGCCTGTCTGAAAGCTGAGCTAACAAGTAGGAATTGACAGGACTAATTTGTCAATTCGTCAGCTACTGAAAAGCATGAAAAAGATTGGAGTAATCTGGAGACCAGAAAAGGCTGGAAGAGCACCTATTTCCAGCAGCCCCCTCAATAGACACAGAATTGCAGAGCTCTGGGAGATGCACTGAACCTGTCCAGCCACTCAAAAAATGCCATCAGGAACTCCTAGCACCCACAATGAATACAAATTCCATATAGTACCTCGAGGAAATAATCATGGTACAAGCAGATTTTACTTTTGAATTCAGCAGAATAAGGTATTCTTTGTGATATAAAAGGCATGGAGGTAATAGTAAGGACAGACTGAAAAGTGTAGTTTATATTAGGAAACAGTGTACATTTCTAGGCAACCTAACATCTTTTTATCGTAGGCTACTCTCCACAATGTGACAGCTCCATGATACATGAGACATAAGGCAATTTTAATTAGAAAAGATTAACCAAAATAAATCTATATAATTCTCTCTCTTTTAGTGTCTCCTTAAGTGAACTTTAAGACAGCTTCACAACATTCATCTAGGTGCAAAAAAAAACCCCAAACACCCCACAAAACAAAAAGAAAAGAGTAGCAAACAAGTGAACAATAGATGGAAATCATGTCTGAAAGCATTTATATGTTTTATATAGACTTATTGTGTATCTGTCTTCTAAGGTTGTACAAAAATATTCCATAATTGAAGTTATTAGTAAAAGCAGGAAAAATTGTTGAAAAGTTTTCATTTAAAGAGAGGAATAAAAAGACATGTGAAGGATACTCAAAACAATAAATGCAATTAGTAAGTCAATCTGAGTACTTTCTTAAAAAAGGAGAGTTCTGTTTTTTACTGCTTCTTTTTCAACAGCTTAAGCAATTCCTCTTACATAGTAAAATTAATTAAATGAATGATAAAACTATGTATATTTTACCTTTTAACCTTATTTGAAATTATTAATTGCCTTATGTAAGACTCTAGAAAATGTTAGAATTAGTCCTGAAAGGTTTATGTAGGTCCACAAAGTAACAATCCCCTCACTAGACAGTGGTCAAACAAAAGAGGTGCAGAGAGCTGAAAAAATGTCTATGGGAATGCATTCAGGTCTGCAGCAAAGAGTCTCATGGAGTTATCTAAGGATTAGAAGTTATGAGAAGTTTGTTGAAAATTCACATAGGATTCCTTGTTGGATAGCTCACGTCCCACTTGTACAAGGAATTTTTGCACCACCTAATTTTTCTGACTGATTCCTAGTTCACTTATAAAGGAAAATCTACGGGCATGCACAAATGTTTTCAAGATAAATACTGAAATCAACTTCATAAGTACATATAAATATTTGAAAGGTAGTCATATTTGTTGTTTTAACTTTATATATGTCATACAATACAATGCCAAAGGGTCATATGTAGGAAAAAATATTTTGAAGGAATATTTATACTCAGTACCATGAAGATCTTCTTGTCAAGGAGACACATCATCTATTGGATAGTTTCTCAAGAAAAGCAAGTGAAAGTGATTGAATTTTTTAGTCATCACTTTGACTACTTTTTGACATCTTAACACTCTGTAGAAATGGAATATTTAAGGAAAATATATCAAAAAATACAGTTAATGAGCTGAGCAAAGGACCTGGATTTTTCAGGGGTGAAAAAAGCTATTCAAATAGCTTATGCTTATTCTTAGCTACCTGTATGGATTTTTCTTCATTAAATACATAAACTGTGTATTGATAGTGGAAGACATATCTGAAATGCTAAAATAAAGCCAAATAAAATATTGCACTATGAAGCAAATACCTAACAAATGTCACACCAGTCTTACAAGACAAAACAAATCCTCCCAAGGTTTTTTTTTTTTAATTAGAACTGCAGTCAACCTTTTCAGCATTGTTACAAACACTGATAAACAAACTTCTCATAAATTCTAATCTTTAGATTACACCATGGGACTCTCTCCGGCTGACCTGAATGCATTCCCTTAGGTCCATACTGAAGACTGAACATACAACATTCTGAAAATTGCTCAAAACTAGTGGGAAATTTATACTGCATTTGGGTGTTCAAACCAGCTGAGCTTCTGAAGTGACTGGCAGCATTCAGGACATGAGTATTTTGTTAAGGTACAACTCTGTGTGTGCTTTTTGTATGGTTTATATAGGTGTTTTCTAATCAGGCCAGAGGTAAACTCCATTGTGCTGATTAAACGTGAGAAAGAAAATTGGGGAGGGTGTGACTGGAATAACAAGGAATCCTGCAGAAGTGAGAAGTGTATATTAAAGGCAAAGCAATTTCTTTGTGTGAAAAAAAGCAACACTCCAACTTAATGTTAAAAAGGTTGCAATATACCTCTATGTCCAAATAAGTGAATCAATAAGTGATTACAACGCAAAAATAGAGAATACCTCATTTGATTTCCAAACATCTTGTGAATCCAAATAGACTACTTAAAAGTTACTATATTAAAGCTTAACTGGGGAAAAAAAAAAAAAAAAAAGGAAGTAAGCAAACTAAAGTAGAGAAAGGCAAAAAAACAGCAAAAGTAGAAAAAAAAGAGGAAAAAAAAGTATTAAAAAAGTTAAGAAATGTCTTTCTTTTTATCCAGGTTTACTAAAAGCTAAATTATCAGATTGAAGTTGTTTTTGAGATCAGTCTGCATTGCAATGTTCACTTACTTTTAAATTAATTTAGTAATGGTTCAGTAATAGATTGTGATTCAATATTGTACCAAAAGTAAAATGATAAAATTATAAGCAAGAGGAAATAATTGAGTAAAAATACTCCTTATTTTGCTCCTTGGAAAGAAGCAACACAGAGTGAGTATGGCCTGATTTCATATGGATGGAAGCTTGTTTGCTTCAGTACCTTTTGAAATTCCTATGTTGCAATGAGTTTTGCAAATACTTACAAAAAAAGCTTTTACTTTTAAAAAATTCATAAGAGTTTGGGCAGAACCTTTTCTCCTATATTTCAGAAGAGGTTTTTTGTTTATATTTAAGAGGAAATTTTTTTTTTTTTTTAGCTGTATTACAACATACCCAGAAGTCTGGAAATAGCTATAAATTCTGCCTTCATCTGAGGATTTTCTCCAATTGATGTTCTCTTGAAAGGATATTTACATTAAAGAACAAATAAGTTGGCATAGAAGCTCTAATTTAGTGGTTTTATTTTTCAAGAAGCAAAAATACCAAGGGTATTTTTGTTACTGGATATGTTCTGCAAGATTATACTACATCTACTATGTATTTTACCTCTTTTTCTGTTGCTGATTTTTTACCACTTCTACATTTTGCCTGAGATGCACACTTTTTTATCTTTTTTATTGTTTTGTGGGTTGGTTTGTTTTTTTTTTTTCCCCAGCTTATATTGAACTAACTCCTTGAGGATGGGGCTCCTCTTTCTTATCATCTTCCTCTTTTGCCTACTTCCTCTCTCCTGAAATTACTCAACCAATGTCTTCAGCAGGTAGTTATGCTCACATTCATCATGAAATTGTCATTAATCTACTGTTCTACCCTGTCTAGAAAACAGCAACAGTTTTGCCCAGTACTGCTAAATTCTCTTTGTCCTCTTGGACTTTGGGAAACACAGTTCTACATCAGAGAACCAAGTTATTCCTGCCCCTGCAGCTAACTTACACATTCCTGGTGCATAGGTATACTGGGGCCATATGGACAATAGCATATTTGTACTCCTTGCTTGCTACTTGTGTGTTCAAAAGTGAAACAATAAAAGTATCCATGTCATATAATTGTTTCCAGCATCACCCAGTGATTTAGATGCATTCGTGTAATGTTATATCCTGATTGGGTTATTATAATTTACAAGACTTATGTGAAAGCTACTGGCAATAAGATCTTACTTCCCCAATGTTTAACTCCTTACAAGCTATTATTGCCACTCTTGCATAGGGTACCCATGAGTTTTGTCTATACAGACTTAGAGATAGATTCTATTTGACATTTTTAATCAAATCACTTTCATCGCTATGCACGTCACTAATTATTTTGTTGTTGTTTGGTTGTGGGGTGAGGGAGTTTGGTTGCAAGTAGGGAGTTTGGTTGGTTGGTTTTTGGTTTAGGGTTTTTTTTGGTGGAGCGTGTTAGGTTTTTTTCTCACAGGAAGAACAATCCTAACTAAAATGTCAAAGCACATTATTTCCATAGTTTAGGTTAACTGGAATACAAAATATACTAGGAATTTGTGAAAAAAAAAAAATCATATAAGTTTAAAAGAAGCGTGAATGTAAAGGCATATATAAATTCACACTCCTTACACATGTGCACACACACTCTAGTCTATGTAATTAAAAATTCTGCAAAGCACTTGGGCAGATATTAATAAAAAAATTAGTAATTTGCAGAAATACATTTAGCAATGTTCTTTTGTATCATTATATGGCATCAGGCAAATCTAGTATTCTCCTTACGTCAGCAAATCTACATGGGAATGAGATTCATACCCATTCCCTCACTGAAAAGTAGAATTAATGCATTAATTCAGTGGGAACAAAAAGGATTAGATAGCTCACACACATGGACAAATACAGAGACGCTGCATATGCTGGAAATCATGCAAGTATTTTCACATTTGTAGACACACATCTATTATCAGTGTGGGGAATGTTTATACTTTATCACACAATGATGTAAAGCCAAGTTGTATATGTTCAACAATTTAGAACCATCTGTTCTGGGTAAAAAAGGTAACTACTGAGTCAGCCTGAGGTCAGAGATAAATTATAACTTGAAGTGCAGCAGGGAAAAATAGGCCGTTTCCATTGAGGCTAAATTACCAGTAAGGTAAACCACCCATGAGATGTCCAGCTGGGAAGTGACTAACACAAGTCTCAAGGTGAAACAGCTTCCTCCACACTTGCTGAACTGTTATTTATACTGTTGCAAGAAACCTTAAATTTCCATCAGCATTTATAAGGGAAAAAATATGAAAAAATCATATTGATTACACAACAATAGTTTACTATTGAAAGAATATAAGTAATGTAATGGCTTACTTTGTAGCAATATTTTGAGACCATTTACTTTGGAAATTAAGCAGAAAAAACACATAGCCTTATAAAACGGCTTTGAAATATTGATATTTCATTTTAAAAATAAAATTATCTGCATGCTTACATATTAAACAGATAGTATATAAAAAATGTTGCAACATGTAACAGCTTATGTTTCCTTTGAGGGTCTTAGCAAACACTTTACTCATTCTGACAAATTTTTCCTGTCCTACTTGTCTTAATGCCTCATTGTCATATTGCACTACAAGAAAACATATTGCCTGCTAAATCCTTCTTTTGACCTCTGTGGTGGGTTAACCTTGGCTGGATGCCAGGTACCCACCCAGTCGCTCTATCACTCCCCTTCCCGGCTGGACAGGGGACAGAATAATGTGGAAAAAACAACTTGTGGGTTGGGATAAGGCAGTTTATTTAAAGCAAAAAGTTAATTGGAAGCTTGAGCATGCAAAAGTGAAGATAGAGGGTTTATTCTCCACTTTCCATGAGAAGCGATGGTCGGCCACTTCCGAGAAGCAGGGCTTCAGCACACGTAATGGTTCCTCAGCAGGCAGCCATTGGAGACAATAAATGCCCACCTTCCTGCTCCTTTCCTTAGCTTTTATATCTGAGTTAACGTCATGTGGTATGGAATATCCCCTTGGTCAGTTTGGGTCAGCTGGCCCACCTGAGTACCCTCTCAAGATACTGCCCTCAACTGAGGAAGGAATATTACAGTGCTGCTGCTGTGCTCAGCAGTGGCCAAAACACCGGAGTATTATCAACACCCTTCTAGCTACCAATGCAAAGCACAGCACTGTGAGGGCCACTGTGGGGAAATGAACTCCAGCTCAGCCAGACCCAATACAAACTCTTTAACTAAAACTGGCACTGAATCAGCAATTCTGTTTGTTCATCTGTGATCTTAAACCTATGCATATCCAAACAGTGCTGACTTTGACTTTCTGTCTTTATTAAGATTTCATTGTCTTGTTCTGTGATCAAAAATGATCACTAATATGTTTGAACCTAAGTACTTAGGCCTTTTTTTTCAATTTTTGAGTGAAAACACTTTGAGAATTAAATCTTGCCAAAATAAAGATGTTGTTCTGTGACGGTTTTGCAGAAGACTTATTCACCTAACATTCATATTGCCAATGTTGCTTTTTCAAATGACAGCACCCAGACTAGCAGACGAGAATATTTTTACATTGTTATAAATCACAATAAAATGTGTTCAGTCCCTTGCTTTTATGCTGTGTTTATAGTCCTTACAAACACCATGCAAACCCAAAACTGTACTGAGGAGTCTATTATCTTTGTATGTGCGCGTTCTGTGTATGTCTGCCGTGGTTTAGCCTGGCAGGCAGCTAAATATCACATAGCTGCTCTGTCTCTCTCTCTCACACACACACACACACACACACACATGCTCATCCTACCCCACTCTGCAGTGAGATGGTGGAGAGAATGAGGAAAAAGTAAAATTTGTAGTTTGAAATAACAACAGTTTAATGGGACAGGAAAAGGAGTTAATAACATTATTATTATTATTATTATTATTATTATTATTATTATTATTACTGCTATTACTATGATGATGATTGTTATTACTACTACTATTAATAATAACAATAAAATTAGAATATATAAAACAAGTGATGCACAATGCAGTTGCTCACCACCCATCGTCTTTATCCCAAGTGAAACCAGGACAATATCTCAGCTACAATATTTTCTATTTCATGTGCCTAATTTCTAAGGTTATTCAACTAAGTTCTCTATTAAACCAGATATAGGACAGAGGAGTTTCATTTTTGCTCAGATTATTTTAATCTCGCTTATTCATAAAAGTTTTGAAAGTGCATAGATTGCAAGTGGATTTAAAGTATCTGAACTGTAATTACTGTCATTAGTGCTGTACCATCTGCATCTTTCAGGAACCAGCAGATTGAACTAATCACCAATAATTGTTTTCAAGATGTTTAGCACATCTTAAATTTAAACATCAAAACAAAAGCTTATATTTGGCACTTATTTCTGCCAAAATCTTCTTTTTCCATGATCTTATGTCGACGTTAGTTTGAAGTGCTGGATTAAGCCCTACATGAGCTTCTCCTCTAGCTAAAGTCTGATATATAGTTTTAGAAGGTGTTTGATAGCTTCTGGTTTCCTTTTTCCCTGTAGTGGCCCACATTACAGAGCCATTGTACATCATTGCAGGAGATCAGAACCCTTGCTGGGACCATAGCATGGAAAATTAATTAATTTCAGATACAAACACAGTCATTCCTTCTTAAATCACCTCTTCTAGTGACTGAAGAAATGTCTGGGGAGAGTTTTATCTGTGTAGATCTATCACACCTGACACAAAAGGAACAGACTACTTCAGATTTAATAGAAGTTACCATGGTATCTGACTAGGATAAAAACATTTTTAGCTAATGTATAGATATGCACTATAAATAATTTTACTCTTTATTTTGTCAAACAGTCTCCTTACTTTTTAAGGTTCCTAAAAGTATCTGATAATCCTCATGTGAAAATTAATGTAACATTGTTCTTTGTTTCAAATATAAATACACTTTGTTCGTATATTCAATATTTCCATATAAGACCACCAAAAAGAAGACATTTAAATGAAATTTGATTTTAAAAAATATTGAACGAACGAAAATTAGTAGTATTTTCTTCAGGCTGGATGTTTTATTCCATTTCTTTTTGATTGTTGAACTTTGACAGGCTGCACTCTATATCTGATGCCTGCTCATACATAGCACTGCTTCTCAGGAAAGAGACTTTACGATGGAAATTCTTGAGGGCAAATGTATTATGTCACAAATTTTATTACCTAACCTTAATATAATCTACAGATATATCAGTCCTCAGGGTCTTAATGATATTTTATAGTCTTGCCACAAATTCTGCTAGATAGAGGGTGGATATGAATAGATTCTGTCCACTTTGGCCCTTTAGTTTTATAGCATTGTTAAGACACAGAATAATCTGAATTATTAAATAGCAAAGATAACCCCTACTCTTTAATGTGCAAGAGAATTACCTCAGATACTTATGAAATATCCTACCGAACCAAAACCTGAACTATTCAGACCTGTTCATTCATGCTGTCCTATGCACACCAGTTGTACCTATACTGAACCTCATCCGTGTTTTATTCACAGCTCCTGCCTCTGGTGAACAGCGGGGTCAGAGCCCCAGTTTGACTTTAACCAAGAAAGAGTCCAAAGTTACTATTTTTACCACAGTATTGAGGCCAACATCTAAATTATAATTCATAGGATAATAAACAACTAACAGTTCTCTACCTCCTGAATCAGCGCCAGGATTTTATTTCTGATCAGGAAAACACTCTTGAAGAAAATCAGCCATTTCTGATTACTGATCATTGCTTTGTGTCATGCAGTGATTTTGGACAACATGAAATAAATTCTTCAAGTGAAATGGAGTGATGAATCACTCCAAAAAAATCACCTAGTATTCTTCAGACTTGTGTTCATGAAACGGAATCAGACTAGAAGTAGCCCCCCTGCCTCTCCCCACGCAATGTACATGGTGCTCAATACCAGTTGGATTCCTCTCTCAGATCCACCCATTGTACTGCACTAATAGTTATAACCGTAGACCATTTTATAAACATATGCCAAAAAGGGATTTTTTTTTCTTTTAGTGAAATAACAGAATCTATTGGGTTGGTAGGGACTTCTACAGATGATCTAATCCAACAATTCTACTCAAAGCATGTCAGCTACAACAGATTGCTCAGATCCATGTCCAGTCACTTGCTGACTGCAGACACAGATGGAGACTTCACAACAAACTCTCTGGGCAATCTGTGCTGGTATGTAACCACTCTCCAAGAAAAAAGGCTGGGTTTTTTGTGTTCAGATGGAACTCTATGAATTTTCATTTGTGCCCATTGCCTCTTGTCCTGTCACTAGGCACACTCTTTTTCATTCCGTTCCATCAAAATATTATTACCATTGGTAATATCCCCTTTGAATCTTCTCCCAGTTGAACACTCCCTCTTCTCTCTCCTTTTCCTCATGTCAGGTGCTCCAGTCCACTGTCTTCTTTGTGGCCCTTCAGTCCAGTCAGTCCATTTCTTTCTTGTATTGGAGTATTCAGAAGTAGACACAACACCTTGAACATTACTTTGCCAGGACTACCACAGCAGTTGACATCACTGTTTTCTGAGTCCCCTTCTATTATCACATGAAAATGAATGGTATCAGTAACAATATTAACAACAGAGTGCACAAAAGAGTTGAACAATTCACACGCAAGTGCTCACCAGGTGGAACTTGATGTTACCCTGACCATTTGCTTCATCACTGGTCTGACCAGATGAGATCATTTCTACCCCCTCTCTCCCCTTCCCCTGCATGTTACATGAGGTGGTACAGAATAACCTCAGCTTCCTGACCATGACTCTCCTGGCTACTGCAAAAATTAACTCTGCCCTGGCCAGAACCCAGGGATGTAAGAGATGTAAGATGAGATGTAAGGTCAGCTAACTAAATAGAATATATTTGGAGTGTTGCTTTTAATGTTTTGTTATTCAACCATGCTAACACAGCAGTGGACTGTTTATTTATTCTTTTCTTTCCTTGGTTTGATTTTAAAGATTTTATTATGTTTGTCAGAAATTCTTTTTTTTTTTTTTCCCCCCAGTAAAAACCTTACATGACGTTTCTGAGGGACAGTGGTTACTTAAAGAGCAGAGCGTGAAATGAATCAAAAGCAGACACTGCTGTCTTTCAGCTTGGCTTTGGTTCCTTGAGACTGATGAACACATAATTACATATTCTGAGTTTGTATTTTAAATATGTCTAGTAATATATAAATATAGTGTTTTCTATATATATGCACACACACACAACAGTCTCTGAATGAAATAAAAATATACAGATAAGCTTTGTAGCATAATCAGGGCTAAGCCTAGGATATTTCCAATTTTTAATTGGTAATGAAATGCAGAGCCCTAAAAGGGAAAGGAAACTAGAAATGTTTTTTTTGTATTGTAAAGTACTGTATACAAAGTCTCAGACTTTACTTCTGAAAGCTGTATTCTTAAATGTACAGATTCAGAAAAATATCAAAGGTTATTTGTCTTTAGCAGAGATATAAACATTAGTCAAGGCATTTTATCTAAAATACGTATTTTGAACAAGCATTTAAAGTTTTCAGCTCAATAAACAGAATGTCACTGATCACGAAGTTATAATAAAATGAAAACATGATGTATATAGTTTCATAAGGATTTTTCGTGTTATACCATCTTCATTACCTGTAGCCCTTCTAAGACTATACATTTTAAGATATACATTTTATTTCCTTTCACTTAACAACACTAGAATCTGATGTGCTTTGCACATTGAATACCTCAAAAAGGGATCCATATGGATCCCTTGCAATATTTATTGATATCCTTCATTAAAAAGGAAATTTTTTTCAACGATCTTCAAAATGAAAAGATGGTGTTTGTTCACAAAATTTTCAAGGAAGGCTACTGTACTAAAGGTATCCTTACCCTGCAGCACTGACACAGCATAAAAGTTAGAGGGAAATGTTAGTTCATGACTGCTATGGACAAATGTATGGAATTTAGAAGTAGATCACAGAAATATATAATTTCCACGTGTTTTGGTTGTCGTGCGATTGTCCCCCCACACTAAGTCTATTTATTGAACAACTTAGAAGTTGATTTTTCTTTAAAGCAAAGAACACATACAATTTCTCAAATGTATTACATGTATCATCACATATCAAACATATTCTCAGATCAAAAGACAAGTAATTTAAGCACATGTTCATTGATAGATAAGGAATCTATTACATGCAAAAAGCTCTAGAATGCAATACAACATTGTTGAAATACTAAGGCTTTTCAGTTCAATATTAACTACATGAATACTTTGAAAGCCATTATCTAAGAATTTTAATGAGGAAACATAGCAATTTCAGTGGTCATGTATTTATTTCCAGTAGGTAAAATAATTTAACATATTCACAATCATACTTTGAACACATTTTATAAAATAATTGAGGTGTATAACTAGACCAAAAAAAATCCTCCATCTTGATACTTCATTATTTTACCTTTGCTATCCAACTTAGTTGCGCTATGACTGCAATCAATCTCCAGTACCTACTTTAAAAAATTATACTTTGCTAGATACATAGTTATGATCTCTAAAGAATTTTATTTTTTTTTACATTTAAGAGAGACTAAATCTGACTTAAAGAATTATATATTTCAAATCCATTCAAAAAAAAAGAAAAATCAAGTTAGATAAGGAGTATATTAACTCACCACTTGCTCTAAGGAATTTTTTTCTTTCTATAAAAGATGACATATTGCCCTTAAGGTATATTAAATAACATTAATTTTGTTTATATGTAAGTTTGGATGAAATTCCCAACAGAAAAAATAAATCTTCAGGAAAAAAGTATTATCAATTCTCATGCAAATTAATCTATGAAGGGGAATTTAGGCAATTACTTTGACAGCTGAATTTGTCAATCTTCTAATGAGCATGCAACAACAGTACTATGTGACATTGGTGATCAGACACAACATAGATATGTAGAAGAAGATAATAAAACTCCCAAAACCTTAGGTGGTGTTTTCTTGAAATGATGGTAGAACGTATTTGTGTAATCCCTTTGTCAAGTCAACTTTATATATGTATATTCAAATTAACTTTTATATATATATATATATATATATATATATATATATATATATATATATATATAAAGTGAAAAGTGACAATGGTTTCCTCAGGAAAATTACATGACTAAAAGGCTAGCATTCATCCTGAACTGAATACTACACCAAAAATTATCAGATCTTTGTTTATTTCTATATTCATTGTACACTTAGGGAAGTGGGGAAGAAAAGTTAAAGCTTCTAAACATATAAAATTGAAGGAAAATCTGGGTAGATTCCTAACTGAAGCAGAAAACAGAGGCATACTGCCTCTTAGACAAATGAACTTCAAGTAACCCCCCTAATAATACTTGTTTTCCATATTGTCATTCTTGTACAGATTATTAAATATATAGAAATAAATACTTTGTATTTCATCCTGACCCAACAGAATAGGTAAGAAAAATAATTTGTCCTTTCTCTTAGGTCATTCTTGGGGTTAATGTGGTTACTAGGGGACCTGAAAATGGTATCAGGCTTTATGACTTGTTAGGGTCCTACACTTGTTTTGCATCAATGTATTAGGACAGAATTTGACAAATGTGGGGTTTGCCATCAGTCACTGTTTCGGAACACAGTGCCCCTGGCAAAACTGTTGCTCCAGCTGTTCACCGAGGCTGTTCTATATTATCAGAGCTTCAAAATCATCTGCTGCCAAGAAAAAAATAAAAATCACTATTAATAATTGCTGTATTACAATAACTATTTTATATATAGGATGGTTAGCAGTAGATTATCATCCTGAGAGTTGTAATCATCAGGATAAAGTGTGGGGTGCTTCAACAAACAACTGTGTTGGACCAGGGAAGAAATCATGCTACAACTAGTACATGTAGCCAGATATTCCTAGTTTTATGTGAATTAATCTATTCTGTGAGTATTATGCTCATGAAAATGGTCAGCCCCATCTGAATAAAACTGAATCCTCATTAAAGGTTTGACTCACTTGGCTATTTTTTAATTGTTGTTGCTATTTTTATCTGTCAAAAAGAACATTCTGACCTTTGGAATTTCAACTTATCTTCTTTTAATAATGATTTTAGTGGCCTTAGACTAGGTTGAAGTGAAGGATGTTTCAGCACTAGAACTTTAAATAATGTCATTAACACAGAGATTCACACCTGACATTCCTTCCTTTTCTTCTTCAAAAACATTTAAAATTTTGTCATTTAGGACCATTTTGGGCTTTCTATATTTCATTTGTATTTTTATTTATAAATATTTATAAGAAGGAACAGGCAGTAGAAGCTTACAGAAATAGCGAGGTGAATGTTTTGAGATTCATGGTTAGTTGGGATGATGGACTATAATGGAGCTGTTACTGTTGCTAGTGTCTAAACTTACTCGGAATGTAATCCATGGATTACAAACACAATGGACCAGAGCAGATCCTGCTGTATGAATGGATGCTGATATGCATAAAACTCAATCATTCTTCAGATAATTATTTTGTCTAAATTTAGAATGTGAACTGCTGACACTACCAAAGGTACTTTCTGTTGGATATCAGAGTAGAAGATGTTACAGGATTTAGCATGTGTTGGCATTAATTGACTATTATGTCTGTCAAGCAAATAACCTCCCACATAACGGAATTAAACAGAGCACTAGAATGGAAAATGGCTGGAATGCTACCACAAAAAAATGTGGCTGGGATGTGAGTATTTATAAAGAGACTTTTGTATAAATTTTCTTCATGAACTCTAGTATGAAGACATGTTTCAGTGTACTCCTAATCTGTGTTTTGGATCCTTTGTATGCAGTAAGCTACTAAGGAAGAGCTTTCAGAGAAAAGAATGACTTTTCCATAAAACTGCTGTAAGATGCCTGTATCTTGATGTTTCATTTTTGATGGAGTTTTACACTGATAAATTAAATTGCTACAGGAGTGCATTAGTGTGTGTAAAAGGCCATTTCATTTGCTGTGATGTGGAATTTTTAATTTTTTTTTTTTAATTTTATTTTTTATTTTTTTGGCTACCTTGACATAGGCAATTAATATTTTTTGCCAGCTAGATATTTTGAACAACAGATATTTTTTTAGGTTGGGAAAGAAGAGAAAAGAAAATGATACTAAACTTATAACTGCATTTCTGCAGTGTTAGCTTCAGTAGTAAAACTTTTCTCAATTGGGCCAACAGAGAAAGTTACAGAGAATATCTGACTTCCTACCATAAAGCTCAGCATGTAACTATAAATGCCAATAATAGTTGTTGTTATTGCTCACTGAAAGGACAGAAAATTATGCTCTCTAAAGGGGACCTTGAGGACTAAGGACACTAGTGAGTTAGCAAATGAAAACTTGTGAAGGAAGTCATGAAAAAGATCAAAATAGAAAAGAGTTTTAAGAATAGTATTAAAGGGTCTTTAGTATTTTCACAGACAAGTATTTTCTATTTCATCCTTCTTATAATAAAACATGTAGCTATGAAATTCATTGAAAATAAACTTATTTTTTGACAACTCATAATTCTTAGAGCACTAAGCTGGAGAATGCTAAAGAAAAGTACTGAGTTTACTTGTATTACTGTGGGAGTGCAACAACATATTCATTAGGAAACAACATTCATTAGGAAAAGGCTTTGTAGTTGGATACAGTTATTGCAATAGCATCATCATTTTTATACTTGTGTGGCTTATTCAGTTACAAGTGGAAACTTTCACGGTCTCCATTATATAGACTTTGTGCAAATGGAACTTATATTAATGGCAGTGTGCACAGATATAGGAGGAAGGTAAAGATAAGCAAAAAACCCAGAAATATTTGCCTGGAGAAGTTGAGTGAAGCTCCTAAAGTGTCTGTATAACTCTAGTCATTAATAGAAGCAGTGGAACCATTATGTTTGAGGAATCTGAGATCTGAATAGATATGAGAGATTTCAGATTTACAAAGTTCCTTCTTCTAAAAATCTGAATTTACAGGCAGGAAATGTGCAGAATTTCCATGAAGTTTGACAAGTTTGTTCAAAAGCTTAAGCAGTCTTCAAGTTAAAAACACGTACTTTCTGTGTGGTTTAACTGTGTCTACCTGTAACCTCTGACCATTGGTTCATTTTGTTCCTCTCTTCAAAAAATTAAATGATATCCCAGTGTGAAGGTACCTATGCTCTCCTGATTCTCTCCTCCATCCTGCTTGGGAGCAAGCGACTGCGTGGTGCTGAGCTGCTTACCAGGGGATTAAACCATAATTGCTGTTTGGACATTCAGTTTTTCAGTGCATTGTGAAAACCTTTTCTAATTTCTTACGTTTTATTCACATTTAAGCTATTTTCGAGTCACTGTGTTCTGGTGTGTGAACCCTTGTCAGTGAACTGCAGTATTTGTTCCCACATTTTGTTCATGGCTGCATTGAACCACTGTGTCTGCACAGCTGTGACACCTCGGATTGCTCTGTCCTCGTTGTTATTTATCACTCCAAAAGTCTTTGGGCTATTCATAGTTCTTTTAGCTATCACTACGTATTTATCTGTGGATCACTGACAAAATTTTAGCAGAGGGTGAGGCCCAGTACAGTCTATACCTTGCAAAAGTCTCTGTACGACAATACTGTGCTGAAACACAAAAGTTAGCTAGCCTATATCTGTTCTCTGTAAATTAACACATCTCCACAAAGTCCCATGTACCTTGAAATAAAAGAAGTAGATCCAAATGTAGACTATCAACTCCATCGCACCCAATAACAGTTTATGTTAAGTTTTTTTCTGATTTGTTTTTTTTTTTTTTTGTTTGGTTGGTTGGTTTGGTTTGGTGGGGGGTTTTTTTGTTTGTTTGTTTGGTTTTTTTTTGTTGTTGTTTTTGTTATTGTTGTTGTTGTTGTTTTCCTCTCAGTAGTGCCCGTTTTGCCGTTTGGAACAAAATGTCAGATTCTCCATTTCAGATCATCTAAACATTTAGTTTTTGGAGTTCCTGAATCTTCATGAGTAAAGACTATATTGCATAAGTTCACAAACAAATACTGAATATGCTTTTCTGTAACTGTTTATTTTCGTCATAGCAAAAGTATAAATAATAACAACACAGGGTGTGATTTGTGTCATGTTCTTGAGTGTCTCAATGAAGGCATCCTAGGGAGTACGATAGTGATCCGGAGTAACTGGTATTTGGTCTGGAACAGTTCAAAGGATGAAGGTACTCCTCAGGAGCATCTGGGAACTGGTCTGATTGAACTGAAATCCAGCAGACATCACTGCATTTTTTAAAATTCTCTTTAATGATTTTTTAAAAATTACAATGATGAGGTGTTCAATAGTGCCCTACAATAGTCAGTATGCTCACATTTGTGAGACAAACCTAAGATTTTGAGCAGAGGTATTGCATAGTGAAAATAAAATCAAATAAAAAAAATAAAATAAAATTTCCATTTCCAGATCCAAATGCCATCTTGTTTTTAGGGTATTTTGCACTCCTGGAAAGCTGGTAAGAGAGACACCACAACAACAGTAAGCATGACCCTGATGCAAATATTATTGTAATTTTATATTTTAAAGGCAAAGTAACCATGAATGTTTAAATTAATTAAGGCTTATATTGAAAAAATTACATTCTTCCATCACAGCACAAGGACAGGATATTTTGATCTAGAAAAGTTGTTTAAATTGGGAGTACCTAATGTTCCTAAAAATATTTTAAAAATGGTATTAGAAAAAATATGTAATATTCTGTGTCAAAAACAGACTACATCAAATCCTGATAAGTCATATTACAGAACCTTATGAAATCATAATATGGAAGATATATAACGAAATAGTTGGGACTACTGAGTCAGAAATAAAATGAGATCATAAACTCATAAAAAGTAAAGCAAAATGTAATTAATATGTACATGTTGCTCTAGTTTCCTGCTGGTTTCTTATTATTATAAAATATTAATTACATAATTGGATAGGAATTCCCAAGGGTAATGATACTATTTTCTTTTTTTTTCAAAAATAATGTTGTGAAATGAAGATTATTTTAAAATGTAATGTCCAAACACCTATAGAATCACCTTCTTAGTTTTTACATTCCAATTTAGAATTAAAATGTGATAGTCAACTGAAAATGTACTAAGATAGTAAAGAAGTAAGAGAGTCTTAGGGAAAATAAATGAAATTACTTGAACTAGAGGACATAAAAAGGAGTCATACACGAGGAATCAGAGCTCTGCAAGCTTGGAATAAAATCTCAGTAAAGCTCACACCACCACTGACATTGTATGAGCAGAGTGATTCCTATGAGACTTTTCATTACATTCACAGATGACCTCTATTACTGTGCTCTTTCTTGACAATTCTGTGGGGAAAGGACATTCCAGAATGCTATGAAATTGCCAGCAGAAAAAAAATATATATAAAAGCAAGTTGAAAGTTATACTCACAGCTCCACAGCTATGTGGACCAGTGGTCAAATGCTCAATTATCTGTCAGCAAAGGGCTTTTGGAAATATCCCATCTGGCAGCACAGCTCATCAGCAAAAAACCTCAAAATTACAAATAAGGGAAAATAGAATGTAATATAATTTTATTTTTAAAGGATTATGAGAAAAATGCATGGGATGTTTTTTAATTCTAGTTTAGCATGTGGTTTTATCCCAGCTTTCAAAATATTATTTTATTGAAAAGGCAGTGACCCCGCAAAAAAGAAAGGAAGAAAGGGAGGAAGGGAGGACAGAAGAGAGGACAGAAGGGAGGGAGGGAGGGAGGGAGGGAAGAAAAGGTAAATTCCCATTCTACAGATTCCAAAACAGAAGTGAAACAAAACAAACAAAACAAAACAAAGCCTATCAACCCACATCAGTTTATTTGTAAAAAAACCCTTGTATTCTGATGAGTCAGCTGACAAATAGTGCAGAATCCTAAACTAAATACCTTTAGAGAGGAGTCAGCTGTATCAGAAAATAAAGATAGATGTTTCAAGTTATTTAATATCTGGAATGAAGCTTCCTTCTTATCTTAAAGTAAATTCTTCCATCTGAACTTTTCATCTTTGTTGAGAAATCTAAAAAAGGGCAAGCAAAATTTCCTTATGTCCTACTCAAATACTGTCCACACTTTCCAGTGGAAACTGTATTTTCCATGTGCCCTTTACTTCCTCTGAAAGTGTATTTAACCTTATATGCCCTTGTATGAAAAGAAAAAGGGTTAAAATTTTCTGTGTAAAGAAAAAAGAATCATTATTGTTAGGATACAAGAAAAGATATTGGAGAATATTCAGAGTGTCTAAATTTAGTTTTGTGAAATACCATGTTACTTTCATTAGACTCCTTTTTGGCAATAAGTTTTTCCATATTCAATGGAGAAAGCATATGTCCTCTACGAAGGAATTCAGAGCCATGTCCACTAAAAGAGAAAGACTACCTGTAATGGAAAGAAAATAATTTTACATGGAACTATTGTCCTATTGAGATGATGATTTACAGTATGAGAATATGAGTTACAAAATCACTAATCAAGGATGATCAGACTGAAACATCTGGCAAGCAAACTTTTCCTTTGCCATGAAGAAATAATACTGTGCCCCTTTGCACAATGCATCATGGCAGTGGGAAACAGAGGAAAACAAGAGAAACCATTTACCTTGAAGAAATTACTATGTCCATGCAGATCCCCGGCTGTATTAACATAAGCACATACCCTTTGGAAATAGCAGTTTTATTCTTCTCTTATGCTTGATCTGCATTAGATATGAGTTGTCTACTGACAGGTCTTGGCTCTTTAGTTCAACCTGAGGACACTCAAAGTGTAGTGCTTTCCCTTCAGTGCCGATGGTTGGTCGAGTTAATCCACGCAGAGGAGTCCAGTGCTGAGGGTACAATGTCTTTGTACAGTTCTATATCTGTAATTAGCACTCCAAGCCCCATATGTTCTTTCACATAGTGCCATAAAGGAAAAGAAAACCGTCAGGCCATTCTGCTTTCCTTCGATTCCTGCTAGGTAAGATGTCAGTGACAGAAGGGCTTCTCCTGAAGGTGCCATTTCTCACAGCTGAAGATTCAAATCCTGGATTAATTTTAAGCTCAGAAACTGGAGGGGGGAAGAAAAAGACATTTACTTTTGAACTTGTCTTTTTATTGCACACTTGGAATTCTCTTCTTCCTTTAGTTGTCTAGTGTTTTCCCTTTTTCTTACACTGGCAAATGTTCAAGGGTAAGCAGCCTGACACATGAAAAAATCTGAACTGACAGACATTCTACGAATCAGCAACTTAGCTAGTGAAAATAGAGAATATGAACTGAAACTCACACTGGGAAGAAAATCTTGACCCAACACTGTGGGAAAAAAGAGCAAGCCAAGCAATTTCAAAATTAAGGGATCAAGGTGAACTTGATCATTTGATCATTTTCCTTGAAGCAGTGCCAAATATTTGAAGGCAAATTGAATTTGCAGCAAGGAACTTCAGCACATCAGGTAGAATATGAGCTAGTTTGAAGAAAAAAAAATCTATGAAGAGGTGGAAAAACATCAGATGAGATCCTCACCCTTGATAACATTTCTTTGAACAGCTCTGGTTTCTCAGAGGAGCTGCTAAATTATTCTGACTAAGCATCTGAATACCACTTCTGTAAGGGAGAGGCAGTGTAGCTGCTTAGCTACATGGATATAGTTGCTATCTTATAGGACCCTACAGCACACACATCACTTATTGGATAGTCTGTCTGAGACATCAGAAGAGTTCCAACTAGTGTTTTAATCTTACCACCTACAGTAACTAAAATAATACCAGTATCTCCTTTGGAAACATTTGAGCCTAAAGAATAGTGAAAACAAAGTGATGTGCCACTAGCATTGTTTTTCTGTTATATTCTGCCCCAAAACACCATGACTAGGCTGCTTTGCCATTTGTTTGTTTGTTTGTTTTTGGGTTTTAGGTTTTTTTTTTTGTGAAGAGAATAGTAATTATTATCTAAAGGAATTTATCTCTTTTCTTTTCTTTTCTTTTGCTTTTGGCCTGGGGTTTCATGTAAAAGAAGATACCACAATAATATACATCTCTAAAGAGCTTCATAATGTTGTTCAAATGCAGATCAAGTATCTAATTTTAATTGTTTATGCTAGCTAAAATCCCAATAAAAAAAGAAAATTTAGATTAAACCATTAACATGGGAATCACTTATTATAAAATACAGTCAATTTTCTGACTACAAATGCAAAGAAACAGTAATTCAATTTAACTAGATGGCAACAAGGTATTTCCATAACTATAGATTCTAGCAAATTCCAATTAGGTGTGCATTTTGCACACAGCTTCTATAAGTAAAATCTCTCTCAGTCTTTTTTAGGCTAACAGAGCCAGAAATTTGGAAGGATTTAGTCTTCTCCACTGAACAAGGTAAAAATCATGCAAATAGAAATCTTACTGTCTAATGGAATTTTTAGTTTTGAATGAACTTTGCACTGCTTTGTCTCCCTATAATAAGCATGACAGTGTTCAAATAGCTAAGAAAGGAGAAAAATTTAAAATTCATCCACATTTTTTCAAAAAGAGGAAAAGTACTCAATGTTGCAAGCATGAATCTGTGAAAGAGCACTTCCTGACTGTCCCAGTTACTTGGGCTCCAGGATCACCCTGAGGTACATCTACTGGCACTCTCAAGCTGTTCTGATTATGCCTGTTTCAGGAAAAAGGATGCACCACTCTCAGTTGACACACCACTGATAAAGCTGTATAGTGAGTTAGGCAATAAACAGAAGGAATAAAGCCATACAGAGTTATGCAATACATTGTCTTGCAAGTCTTTAGAAAGGTCATTGGACTAACAACAAGGAAAAGAGATGACTGTGTATACCACCATATCTGTGATAATTAGCTCTTTGCAGAAATTAATGCACCTGCTTTCTCTACGGAGTTTCACAGTGTAATGCTGACAAATCCTAAGAGGTTGGCATTGGAGGGTTTTGTATCTGATGTTTGTTGTGAACAGCCTCATGCTTCCTTCTGGAATAATTATTTTTAGGCTGAGTCAGACTATTCAGTCTTACCTCTTTTTGGAGCACTTGTATATCCCTCCATGTTTCCAGCTTGTTACCTCTTTCCTTAAGCACAAGGATTTTGTATGGTTGTTGAACAGCTCCTCGCACTCAATAACACTGAGGAAGAAAGGAACTAAAAATAGAAAGGGGAAACAAAATTTGGTCAGAGGTCATTCCCTTTTTAATCTGGTTTTAAGGAGACAGTGACAGTCCCTCCTTTCCATTCTCCTAATCAAATGGCTTTGTTGGCCAGTAGCCTGACATGTTACTCAGAATGGTTGCTGGTTTGATCACCTCTCTTTTGGAAGTCTGATTTAATTTAAGATTATTGAAGATTATCCAAAACTCTCTTCTCCATTCCAGCAAGAGAAGGAGAGAATTAAAAATTTTGAAATGTGCTTTATATATGCACAAGGCATGTAAGGAATTTCACAACAGGTACACTTGTGCATTTATTTCCTCATTAACTATCTGAAATTGAAATTTTTTTCTACCTATTCCATAATGTTACAAATACAACACACTAAAAAATTAAAACATAATATTAATAATAAAAAGCAATAATAAAACTGCATTTAAAGCTTCTTCAGAGTATTTAGTGTTTATCACTGAAAAAACCTTAAAACAACAGGTATTGTGAACAATATTATTGTAATACTCATGCAAAGAATAATCTTACTGTGAATAATGCTTATATTCTACCCTTGAAACTCTTTTCCATAGGACTACATTTTTGTGCTTGAGATATTCATCTCTATTAAACAGCTGAGAAAGGACCCAGAAATTATCAAGAGATTTGACATAAAATAACAAGATTATCCTTGATCCTTCCAAAAAAATGTCTGGTTATATTTCTGTTAAGCATTTGCATGAAAAGTTGAAAATGTGCTTCCGTGAAATGGACTTTTCTTTAGTTAAATTCATATAGTAAGAAAACAGTAAAATCCATCAAGGAGAATAAAGATAAGAGATAAATCTAAAACCTAAGAGTCACTGAATATAAGAAATTTTGTTTGAATTAGTGATCTAGGTAGCTTTCATAACCTGAGACAGAGAAATGCACTCACAAGTTATGGCGAACTGTCACCTGCAAGTGTCCATGACAGGATTTAGCTAGATCTCTAATTTTAGATGTCTTAAGCTAGCTATGATATATCTCACCCCGAACTAAAGAGATGACTGCATGCTCACCTCTTGTGAATGACGTTCCTGAGAATGAGACCTAACCTACATGGACTGTTAGCATTTAATATAAAAATTCTACCATTAAAACCTATTTAAATGCATAATATTAAAATTCCTTTTAAAAGAGGCACTAGAAAATTAAACTTCAGTACAAACAGCTGCAAATTTACCCAGCTGCACCAGAACAAAGTTTTTTTCCATGGGCATTATTGTCTTTGTGACAATAACACATGGATATTACAGAGTATATTTGATGATACTAATTTGGATGCTTAGTCGACCTATCTTGCAAGATTGAGCTGTTATTTAGTAGTAAATCTTTTGGTAGAATCCGAGATTCGAGACAAGTTTTCATCTCTTGAGAAAATATGTAGCACACAGAAGACAGAGATTACAGAATATAAATTTGGTATTGTTTGTTGACATCTCCTTTTAAAACCTTTTAAATTAAGATAAACTAACCAGGGGCATCTAAAACACAATGCAATGTTTTCTTGAATAGAAGCAGAAAAACAAAGTTATGGACTCACTATCAAAAAAAAAAAAAAAATAAACAAGTGATAGACACCTTTGACATTTCCATGAGCATGAATTTATTCCCTCACATGAAGATCAAATCTACGAAACAACCTGGGAAAGGAACAGAGATTTGTGCAACAGTTTTATGATCATAGTATGTCTAGAAAGGAAGATTAACTGAAACGTTGACAAAATGCTGTATCCAAATGGATTCTTTCCAAATATTTATTAAGTATGAAAGAAAGGGAGATGTGAAAAAGTCTTTTCCCATGGTTTTTCATCACTCAATAAGAAGTAAAGAACTAATATAGGGGATTCATATTTGTTACAAATGCTACAAAAATGAAAAACTATAAAAAGACAAGGAAAAAAACCTTGGTACAATAGTGCAGGATGTATCATAAATAAATTGATACATTTACTCATCGGAGTTGAACCTACAGTCACAATGCAGAGGGTTGTCCTGGATTTCTCAGGAGTAGAATCCAATCTTGAAGATCAAAGAAATCAAACTAAAAAAAATGCAACAAAACAAAACAAAATAAAATAAAAAAAAAAAGTCCACCAAAAACAGACTCAGAAAAGTCTGTTACACACAACTGTCCACTACTGAATCATTTAGAAAACAATAAAAATTAGACATATTGTTGTCAGGATTGGAAAACTATTTACTTTTCAACAGAAAAAGGATATTAATTTATATAATTGCAAATCTAACTTGTAGGGAAGTAACAGAATATGCTGAATATCTAAAACAAAAGAGAACAGTGAGAGAATGTACACAAAGAACAGAGGCATTCATGAAAGTTTAGAACTGTATGGAGATTTTTGAGCTAATGTTGAATAAACAAGAGAAATGCAGGAGAAATAGAAGGGCAGAGAAATAGAATATTATGAGAACCATTGAATTCCTCTCTGAGCTTTAAGTCCGGTTTGTTTTGTGAACTTTGCTGAAATATTTAGCCTTCCCAAATCTCTTTCTCTTTTCCATTCTCTAAGAGCAGACTATCTGATCCTTATGAGTATTGAGAGACCTAATTTAATTTCGTCAAACTCTTTTAACTTCAGGGATGAAAAACATTACATGTGACTACTGCCAACCTAATTTTTTTTTTTTTTTAATCACTATTAGCAATGGTTGTTCTTTCTGTAGTTTCAGTTTTTGGAGTCACAGGATTATTTAAAAACACCATTTTCCATAAAAAAATGCACTGTTTATATGGAGAAAATACATCAGAAATAATTTCTATAGTTCACTAGAAAAGTAACTCTCCTTTGGTTTTGTTCTTTTTTTTCCTATCGGTCCAAAATGATTCAACACTGTACTCACTCTGGAGTGCTTCTAAAGGAAGAAAGCTTGTGAGTACTGCTTAGAGTTTTCTTCTTGGATGTGAGAGTTACTGTTCTGAGCCTGATGTTCCTATCTCCTCAGAATAAGCAGTTCTATAAGGTGATCATGTTTGGTTTTTTGTTTTGTTGTATTTTATTTGAGGTTTTTGTTTGATTAGAGCTTTTTTTTATTTGTTTGCTTTTTGTTTGGGTAATTTGTGGGGCATTTTGTGTACCTTTAAGAAATTAATTTTTAATTTTTTTTAATGATTTGTTTCTTTTTGTTATGTTTTTAATTGTTGGCGACATTTTTAAATGGGTTTTATTTTAAAAAGAAGAATATACCTTGTTTCCTCAAAGAATGTGTTTGAGATGCTATATGCTGAGTGGCTGGCAGCAGTTTCCAGGAGATGAGAAGCCATAGATTCAATGACGGGATGAATTAGTGTTCACTATTTATTAGCTCTAAGCTAATGTAGGTTCTTTTACGTGTCCTTTTGTAATGCTTTCCTCTCTCCAAGTAGTTTGCATTGAATTTTGAGAATTTTCTCAAAGCTGTGGATATTGTCTTGGGAACAGTTGCCGCTATTATTATAATTTTTGAATTACAGACACCAAAACACGTATCTGATATAAACTGAAATTTCATATATAGTATATATTAAATCAAGAATGGTAAAGAGGACAAAAGAATTGCAATTACTGTCAACATTAGGAGCCAGATTCATTCTCTGAACACACATATCCCATTGGCTTCAGTTGCCTATGCATTTCAGTGGCCAAGAATTTTCTCAAAAACAGAAAAGCATTTATAGCATAATCTGAGGTCATATTAAATAGAAGTACTTGAATGAGATTGTGTACAATATAATTCTGGATGAATATCAGCAGAAGTATCTCTGTAAGGAAAAGAGACTGGACAATTTATTCTGATAATATAAAGTAAAAAAAACAGCACTAGGATAATAATAGATCAGACAAACTAATCTGTGTCTTTGATCACCAATGTCTGTGATTCTTTTGGTAAAGGATAATAGAAAACAAAATCAACAAAGAAACTAGCATGAACAAATGAAGTATAACAAAAACATTTAAGCTTTCTTATATACTTCAAATTTTTCCAGTTTTAATGCTAGAATAGATACAATAAAAATCAGAGAGCCACTGTCTCAACTTTTCCCAGCAAGATGATTATAATTTTCCATTACACTCTTTAATCAGATCTACTGTAAAGCACAAAGAAAAGGTGAGATTTAATTTTGGTTAAATCAGAAGAGTGTGAAGTAAGGATCCATAGGAGAGAAACAAAACACATTTGGGAAAGCTCTGCTATCTAATACAGGAAGACAGGTTCTTTTAATTTTTTTTTATTATTATTATTTTTATTCAACCAAACCAGAGAAAAACAAAAGCTCTGATAGAGTAAATGAGAATAGAGAAAGTGAATTAGAAATGCTATAAAGGGAAAAAAAATAAGGATACTGAAAGCACACAAGAAATGTCAATCAGAAGTTTTAGCAAGAAGGGAAGTAAAATACCTAATCTAACACAAAAGATGAGGTTCAGTTAAAAGGTTAAGTGTTAGAGAGGTGGTTGGTTGCAAGAAACTCTGTCACAATTTAAACAAAAAAAATAAATTGCATACAGTTTTACAGCAGCTGCCATTAGATAATAAAGTGGAGTCTGGTTTTCATTCCTTCGAGCTGCAGTACTGTCTAGCTGCAACCTGACTAGATAGCACTATCATACAGTAGAGGAGTTTTGAAACTCATACATGTAATATATTTAACAAATTCGTAATTTTGAACATAGAAACTCTACCACGTAAATTTATGTTTGCACATACAGTGATCAAAAATGCAGTTGCAAAGATGATATAAGCAGAATGGCCTTTGAGGTGTAGAAAAAATAGAGTTCACTTCTTCTGGGTAATCAATTAATCCTATACCTGATATAACCCCTATATATCTGTGAGTACTGTATTAATATGTGTTAAGCAAATTGAAGGAAATAAATTCATCAAAACTTCATGTCAGTTGGTCAAAGAGCATAGAAGGATATCTAATGCAGTTTAAAAAAATCTTCACAATTCAACAAATAGAAATTAACTTCACATTTAGAATCTTATCATCCTGTATTTTATATCTTGTGATTTACCTATGAAACTTTAAGATCTTTACTGCTTTAGAACCTCTGAATTTATTTTGCCTAATTCATTGTCTCCCTTTTATAATGGACAAAGAAATATGAAGTTACTTTTATTGCCTGTTTACTTGAATTGAGAATTTCACAATATCTCCCCAGATTACTCAAATGACTGAAATAATTTCTTTCAACTATATTGCATTATTTTGGCTTTGATTTTCATGTTTTGGGAGAAAGGAGGAGATCTATTTTTCACAAGAGAAAAATTTGCAGGTTTTGTACACAGTGAAAGGTTAGAATGACCAGCAAAACCACAATAAGTAAAATTTCAAGATTCTGTTCCAAGAGCACCTTGGTAAAATTTCTTGCTTCCTTTTCCAGAATTGTTTCCTTTCTGGATGGTGAGAAATTATTCTTGCCAAAGAAGTATTTCCCTAGACTCTGTTGTATTCAAAATAAATAATTTATAGTATGGATATGGTTGCATTTTCTTGTTTTCATCCTTGCTATTATATAAAATCTTTTTAATGAAACAATTGATTTCTAGACGGCCCTTTAACTCAGCAGATAAAATCAGGTAGTCAACAAAAGAAGTTGCAAGATCTTTGTTTTAAACAGAGACCACTGGAGGTTACTAAGCTCACCAAGAACACATTTTGAAACTCTTAATTCTAGATGAGAACATCTTTTTTTTCTTAAGAGAAGGTCTGACTTACTAGTCATTGTAATTGGTGTAGACATTCACAGTTTTATTGTTCTTTGAAGAGTTCCTATTTTCTTTCCCACCTGTCCTTTCATTTATTCAATTTAGTGTTACCATAGGAGCACATATCTGGCATTCAAGAGAAGTAGTGTTGTCAGAATGAGCATCAAAAAAAAAAGGAGGGTTGTTCTTAAAGCAGAAAGAAGAAATTTCATTCCTTGGGCAGATGCAGTTCTGAAAATTCCTTCCTTTCTTATTCCCTCCATCTCTTGCCCATTTCTGAGGAATACCAAATAAACCATTAAAATATTAAATTAATTTCTACCAGAAATGATAAAGCATAAATTCAACAATTGGTTTTACATTTTTTTAATCTTTTTGTTCACCAGCACGATGATTAGTTTACCTACTCAAAATTTTATAACAGAATTAACAATTACACTCTAGTTAAGCCAGAGGAAATACACTTACTGCATCAATTATTGACCTGAATTTTATGTATAGGAGGAGAGATTTCATCAGGATGAAGGTCACTTCTCACCAGAGAACTAATGTTTCATTGAAGATAGTAGAGTAGATATTCCTCAGACTGTGCTGATGCTCTGTCTTTCTGTGATACAATGCAATCAGTGTCAGTGTTTAAGTTTCTTTTGTTTCTTCTTGTTTCCCTAAGGATTCTCTGTCTGCAGCACTCTATTCACAATTAATGTTTATACATTCTTCTCTGCTTGGATACCTGGTATCCATTTTAGGATAATGGATCTTATGCAATCAACTCACATCAGACCACCCAGACACTTCTTTCTCCTTAAAGCTGTATCTTCCTGATTGTCTATTATAAGTTTAGTTAGAGCCTTCCAGCCTGTATTTTATCAGATAAACTATCATAATTTCAGATTATTAATAACTATTATTTAGATAACATTTTCGTACCTTTACATTTTACTAAAGAAATATGCTTAAATAATAGTAGTTCATGTATTTTGAGCTATTTTATCTTCTAATTTGCTAATTTATTCCTAAAGTATCTAGAGAAAGTAATAGTATATACAAGACTGTTTCTGACCTTATATGTATCCTACAAAGGCAAAAAATTGTGCAGGCCTAATGAAAACCATTTAGAGTGAACTATAATTTATATTGATGTGATTTACAGTCAAATGTTCCATTTCCATAATAATTTGAGGGAACTTCCATGCAGTTCTAATGCCTTTACAAATTATATATGTTCCAAAACATTTTCATGTGATTATATTCTTACAGACTTCCCTTAATGCTTATGATTGCATGACAGAGGTATTTTTGAAAACACTGTTTTAAGCTTAGTTTACACAGTTTGCAATGTCCAGATTCTAACTCTTTTGCTAGGAGTCTAATCCATTTAAAATCTCCAATTACAACACTTGGTCCAGACAGACTTGAAAAACTCACCAAACTGGTGATGTATGGTCTTTTCTTCACAGTATTTAACAGCGTACAGAGGAATGAAAAGCAATTCTGAAGTGTGGACATCTTTTATGTACAGAATGTACCTCTCTCCCACCCCAAATATGTATCAATAATGAATAAATGGCTGTGGTATCACATGTTGGATTAATGCCAGTGCAAGTGCAAGTGAATGTGGATTCATGTTTAGTTCTGCAGCAACAAAGACTGTTGAGTTGACAAATGTGTTACCTAATTGAGATTGCTTTATCATTAAGTACATTATTTGTTATATTGTAATTCAATTGCTCCTAGATCTTCAAAAGGCCTCAGTCTGTTAAATCCTTACTTGATTTAGAGTGGCATTTAAGTTAAAAGTAGAGCTGGAAGTTGAATTTTTCATTTCAAAAGAGACTTAGAATAATATTCTCTTGTTCTTCACTGTGAGGAAAACAAACAAACCAGAAATTTTCAGTGTTCAGAATACTTAGCTATTCTCTCTCTCTCAAATTTAATTTTCTCAGGAAAAAAAGAGAAAAAAGCAATATTTTTTGTTCTAGACTTTCATCTAAGAGATATAGCAACCCTTTATTTGTTATCATAAAACCCCAAACTAACAACTATTAAAGGAATATAAAGGGGGGTTCATATGTTTGTTTTTCTGTCCTTCTATGTTGATTGAGGGAATATAATACTAGATTTGTCATTTTAGGTGGAGAAATAATTTTTCCAGTATAAGTGAAAAAAAGATAAGTATTTTAATTTGCACTTAAATGCATGCAGTGTATAGCAAATGTTGTTGGAATAAATACAATATTTTCAATGTAATATACCATGCACATTGACTGCTTAGAAAGAAATAATAGATAGGAATTAGCTCATAAAAAGTAATCATAGGTCAAAATACTAAAATCCATGTAACTATAGGATTACAAAGAAATAGAAACATGATAACAAAAATAAAATAATATGTGACAAATATGAGAGAGAATGAAAAAGACATTGATGATACTACTAGAGGATGCAAAAAAATTGAGGTAGATATTTTCTCTATTTCTCTATGAGGTAGATATTTTCTCTATATTTTCTCTAAGCAGTCTTTCGAACACCATAATAAAATAGAATAAGCAGTCATGAGAAGGTCTGTAACTCTGTAGGCATATTTTCAGCAGGTAGAGAAATTCCATAGATCATTAATCAGTCTTTAATGCAATAGATTGAAATATCTTCATTTTAACAGATGCCAGAATTGATGAGGGAAGAAGTCTTCTCTGATGACTCAGCTAAGTATCATTGCTTTGATTCTTCTGAGTACATCTTATATCCTTCAAGGCTTATTAACTGCCTCATCATGAGCTGAAAGAGTTTCTAATACTATAGCATGATTTGTGCTGCCTGAAACACAACTTTAAATTGTGATGTCCATTGAAATGTGCATTAAAATGGAACTAGAATTCAATGAACCCCCTGAGAGTCTTTTCATTGGTTTCCACATTCAGACTGGATTCGCGGTTATCTCTGCATATGAACTGAAAATGTGCTCTTACAACAGCATCATTACCATAAAGGAAGCATAGCCCAGAAGTTAGGGGGTAAGTTTAGGCTTCAATTACCACAAATTCAACTCCTGATTTTTCCATTACCTTTCAGTGTTACTCAGGCTTTTTTCTAGTGAAGGAAATGGTCGCTCGCTCCTGCACACTGTCACTGCTGATTCTGGAGATCCACAGCTGCTTCCTAGGGGCACAGGCTTTTCTCGTTGGGAAAATTAACATAGTCTGTATATTTATGTCTGCACTATCTCAGGCTAAAACCCAACTAAAAGAGGAAGTGCCTGAATCATTTACATTGCCTGAGAAGTACTGGATGTATCTTTGCAAAAGAAAATGGCCGAGTTAGATAGAATCCTGGTCATACCAGTAGTACATTTGTCAATCACTTGGAATACAAAGGGTTCCTTGTAACATATCCAAAATGAGACATCTTTTGTCATACAGAAAATGTGCCTTCATGTTATACTACTATAATAGACATTCATATTCATATCGTCTGGACTGATGAGAGCATATCTGGAGGGACAGGTGCATTTGAATAACAGATGCACTTCAAAATTGGTTTTGTGGATGTACTTTGTGTCAAGGAAAGAGATGGGACTACAAGCTCACTCTTTTTTCTCATGTTGCCCTTTGGTTAACTTAAGCGTGTGGACAACTGTCCCATTTTCTAGATTTTCTGACTCCAGCCCCTAATTCCATCTGTGCATTGAATAGGCAACCATAATATTCCTAACACTGTGATTGGACACGGTCCAGACACTTCCATCTTATATCAGTAGTGTAATGCTTTTGGTAACTTATTACTGTACAGGCATTTGCTTCAGCAACATTTGAGACATGAGGTAGTGAAATGGAAGCTAAATTTAATATACTTGAGAGATAT
>NW_020955575.1:1720597-1721788 GCF_003031625.1 Empidonax traillii
GCAGGGGCCAGAGCAGCCCCAGCCTTACAGACCTCTGCAGGATTTCCCTCTCCTGGGCCCCCAAAGACCACACCTTCCCTTCCTCCCCTGGCGATCCCTTCCCCCTGAATGAATAAACATATCCTCCTAACCAATATCTTCAAACCCCCTTATCAGAAATCCTCGAGATTCGAGGGTTCAAACCACCAACCTACCCATGTCCCAGAACCTTCTATACCCTCCCTATATAAACACCCGTGTAATAAAGGAATCAGCCATTTTGCTGGACATGTAACCTGCGTGTATGTGTCTCTTTTCCCACGCAAGATGCGCGCTGGGCCGGATGTTTGGGCGTAACCCCCCCATTCATCAACAAAGTGTTCAGATGAGCTTTTGAGAAACATAGGTATAAATTTTGTTACCACTAATTAATTATAGGACACTCTACATCCACATAGCTGTGAAAATTCACCTTCAAGGTGCAAAGTTTACATTTATTGCAGAAAAAAAAAACCTAAACAGATAAATAGAAAGAAATGGCTCCATTTTTTTATTGCAAGTTGTCAATCAGGTCAAAACTTGATGTTATGTAAGCCTATCTAAAAAAAAATCAGAAAGAATTTATACATATAACATATAAGCAAGTCACTGAGGACTAACTGGAGTGTCTCTACAGCCCCTAAATTGAAGCATTTCAGCTTGTGCTTCCAGGTTTATTCTTATCACAGCTATCATTTTTAAAGCATTGAAGAAACTCAATTTCAATCTGTTTGACAGGAAAATTTGCTATAACAGAGTAGCTGACCAAATATAGTTCAAAATGAAGCTTGCACTTTAGATTTGTCAATAATTATAAAATTACTGATTAGTATGAGATGTAGGCTGGCTGGATCCCCTGGGTACCTTGTTCTAAAAAAGAAAAAAGAAAAAAGAAAAAAGAAAAAAAAAAGAAAAAAAGAATGTTTTTTTTCTTATCCATCATATTTTTGACAGCCTAGCTGGAGATTAATGAAAGTTCACACAGAAATAGAGTCTATGATTGCAAGCAACAAAACACAGAACAACAATTATGGAATAGATCAACTAGTTTTTGTAATAGCAACCACGTTCCACATGATCTTCCCCGCTGGTTACTTAAAGAACCACAGCAGTTTATAAAAAAAACCAGAATGGATTATTTATTAGGCTTGATTGTGCCATGGTCTCACTTCC
>NW_020955575.1:1722037-1766338 GCF_003031625.1 Empidonax traillii
CTATGATTGCAAGCAACAAAACACAGAACAACAATTATGGAATAGATCAACTAGTTTTTGTAATAGCAACCACGTTCCACATGATCTTCCCCGCTGGTTACTTAAAGAACCACAGCAGTTTATAAAAAAAACCAGAATGGATTATTTATTAGGCTTGATTGTGCCATGGTCTCACTTCCTTTCAAATCACTTGATTCTTTTCATTCATTTCAATGGGATTTAAATGGTATCTTTAATAATAGAGGTGACTAATGTGATCACCTTTGTGGTCACTGATTTTTATTCTTCCTCAGCTGGTAGTGACAAATGCTTTCATAATTAAATTGACTGCAATGTCAGAAGCAACATCTATAATAAACCAGTATAATGGGAGAAACTAGCCAAAGACTTCTCAACCACTTTCTGTTTTCTTCAACTGCTGTAGGTTTTTTTTCTCCTACTTTTCCCTGTCTATCTCCCAGTCTTCACCCAGTCAGTGCTCCTGCCTCTCACCTCCCTACACATGTAAACTCATGTCACCCCTTAGGAAAGCATTCGTTTCACCTCAGCAGTGAATCAAGGTGACACAGACCTGAAAATCAATAAATTAGTCTTGTTTGTAAGCATAGCTTTCAGAAGCACTCTAATCTCAGAGTTGTTTGTTATATGGAGGACAATCTCAACCTTTCAGTTTATTTTTTTTATTGCACAGGTTGGTGGGTTTAGTGAAACCCTGTCCAAAGCTCCTCAGTTTCCACAGACAGTATGCAGAGAAGGGTGATGTCAGAATTTCAGTTCTAGGAACTATTCCCAGACTCTGATGATGTTTTCCTCTTTCTCTCCTAAAGTAAAAAAGGTAATGAACTGCCTTTAAAAATATGCTTGTCCAGCTTCCACTGCTGGTGCCAGGTCAAAGACACATACTTTCAAAGTGGGAGATCTCATTTTTCTTTTCCTGTTTTATCTTTTCCTTTCTCTTTTTCTTTTTTTTTTTTTTTTAACTCTTCAGCTGCTTAATATCATCTTAGAAGAATTTTTTTATCTATCTTACACTATATTTTTACTATTTTTTTGTTTATGGTATTTCAACACACTTTCTCTTTCAATTTCTAATATGGCCTCATATCACCGAATCTCAGCAGAAGAGTTTTTTCATCAAATATTTCATAATATGAGAGTCCAGGAATGTAAAATTATCTATGATATCAGTTTGAGCTCTATTTTGCTGAGAAAATATTAAAAGCTTTACTTCTGAATCTTTTTGTTTAAATTTTTAAAACCTGTAATTTTCTTAGAACTTTTAAAGATCATAGAATTTCCAACTATAAAATATAAAATTATAAAATTCATTATTCCATTTAAAGAATTTCTGATCTTTCTTTACTGTTCTTTGCCTAATCAAACCCAAAATAATACACTTCAGTTATCAATACTTCTCTCTCCCCCACTTCCTATGAAAGCTTTTTCCTAAACAGATCAACATTTCATGCTTTGTATTTTTCCACTTTGTGGTACATTCACTCATTCATCTGGTCACTCCCTTGATGCATCACAAACCACTCTGAACACTGCGATTTGTAAGCTGATTTGCTCCCTCAATGTCACATAGAAAATCTGAACATCCAACAAGCATCTAGACTTCTAAACATAGACAGATGTCTTAATATTAAACTTTTTCTCAGCCGAGGGACTTTGCATAGGTGTTTAATGCTGTTTGAGCTGCCAGTTTGGCAGTTAGTACAGACATCCACCACAACTAGCAAATATGACACAGGAATCATAGGGGAATATTTCCAACCGGAGCAGCACCTCCAGCACCTGGAGGTCATGCAGTAAACCCAGAGCATCTCAGAGTTAACAGAGCATCTATATGCACGGACCTGAGTTAATTCCCTCGTCAATGCCATCACTTGGGCCAGTTCAGTTGCCTAAACTTGTGCCTCTGGCCATTTAAAAGTGTCTAAGGTATGTCACCTGACTTCCATCTACCAGCACAGAAAAACACAGATGTCCACAGGTATTCAGTCTTTTTTATCCTCATAACTGCGAAGCAGCCCATTCCTCTGACATGCAAGAAAGCAAAGAAATAGAAGACTTCAGAGGGGCAACTATTGTTTCAAAAGTGGACTCACACAAGGTGACACATTTTTCTTTTACTGTGAATATTGGCTAAATAACATAAAAAATACAAAATCTTCCCGTAAGATTGGAGCAGCCTTCAACTTCTTTTATTTAAAGAGCCTGATAACAATACAACATGGACCTTGAGAGCTCAGAGCCCCATTGTGGTTATTAGCTGACACTTCTTTGTTCAGGATTCATATAGACCACATTCTTTCTACCATCGTATACACTGGGTAGGACAAGACACTGACTGCATATGTGTTTAGCAACTATTCCTTATCCAGCAATGCTTTGTAAAGTCTCAGTCCTTACACTGAATAAAACTACTATGTCATTATCAGATCCTTACATACAGTATCAATTTATGGCCTTTGTAAAATGGTCTGAATTTATATCCTGAGGAGACAAGTAAAACCGAAAAATGCTACACTGCATGGAAGGGAGTGAGGTATCTTTTTGAATAGCATAGATATTTCCATTATAATTCACTGAAGTCTGCAAAGTGGGTTTTCAGCTATGAGGGGCATATACATTCTGTCTGCTGAGGTCCTATTTTCATTTGTGTACACACAACAATTTAATGTCTGCATGTGTGTATGTGTGCTTACATATTCATGCCTCTGAGTATGTACCAAACATATATTTGGAAGTTTAAAAAGCAATAAATAACTATGGATTTAAATATACACACAGTGAATTTAGTATTTGGTCATAAAATACTCATTAGCAACTCATGAACACCATTAGCAACTGCCTGAGATGTCAGTTTTTATTGGAATGAGTAAAATTATGTTTTTCACACAGTTAAGGAAAAAAGCCTTAAATTGTGCACCCCGGCATTTCAGATGTCTAACACAAAGAAAAAACCTCCAAACTAAAGCCAGAAAACCAAGCAAAAGACTAAGATTACTTCTTTTTAAAGTTAATGTATTTTAATATCATGCTGTGACTGTCTGAGGAAAGGGAAAATAGTTGACTAATGATTTTTAAGCCTTGGAGTTAATAATGCAGGCAATTGCTAGAGAGGAAATGACATCATTTACTGTATGGCAGAATTGCAGCAAAACTGTGATACAACATAGTATTATTAATAGACTGAATTTTATTTCCCAGACCCATCAATAGGAGAAGGGGCAATAATGAACAAAACAAATACTGACACCATAATTCAGTGATGGATGTCAAATTCTAAGTTACAGTGGGTAAGCTAGTTTTTGCAAAAATATACACATGAGCAGAACCAGAACCAAATTTATTTTTTCCTTACTTTTCCAGTGGGCTATTCTAGTCTAGCAGCCAGGCTCATACTCAGCTGCTCACTGATTCCCCCTCCCTTTTTGGCAGGGCAGCAGAGAATATATAGGAAGAAAAGGAACAAAAAAGTTCATGGACTGAGATAAAAACAGACTTTATTTGCCAGTGTTTGACATGGGCAAAAGAGACTTGATTTGGGGAAAATTAATACATTGAAAAATAAATAGTTATTGATTCAGGTAAGAGGAAAAAAAAAAGAAGGAGACTGCAGGTAGAAGACAGTCACTTCTCTCTGCCACCACTTAATCATCACATTTTTCCTCTGCTCCACTGCAAACTTTTCACAGTCTGCAGTGTATATCTGCTCAGGCATGGGTCGTTCCAAGGGCCGCTGGGAATGCCTTCTCCTCCATAGAGTACTTGTTCCTCCTCCTCTGACCTTGGCCTTGGTATTCCCTCTGCTGTTTCTTACATTTTTTCCTTCCTCCTGCTCTGTCTGTGAAGAGAAATTGCCTTCACAGAGCATCTTCCCCTGCAGCCCCTCATGGACAGCACCTCACCAACTGCAATCAATACAGCATTTGTAAGGAATTGTTTCTAATTAGATACCTCCTATAAATAATACATTGTTGACAGGCATTCCTTTTACCAGGGCCTCTAAATTCTGCTTTTATAAATTTTTGACATTTGATAACTGTAACTTTTTTCAGATACTATGAACCTGCTGCAATATTTATAAGCTCATGCTAAAATAACCATTATAATTGCCTTTTAGTAATTGACAATTTACTGTGAGAACAGAAATTTTGCAGATGAATAGATAGATACAGAAGAAGATCTGTTAGAGGAACTAAGGCACTGTAAGACATTTTTTTGGAGAAAATATGAGAGTATCACCATTGCACCAGTCTAAAACTTATAATTTTTTCTTGTGTGATGAAGGAAGTGGCTGCAGAAACTGCTGTCCAGTAGCTGCAGACACCCCATTTTTTTTTCCCATTACCTGAATCAAAGGTTAACATAATTTACCTAATTTATTTTTTTTAATCTAGTTTAAAAAGATTAGTCTCTTTTGTTCAGCATCCTGTGGGTACTGGCATAATTTTTTAATGTTTTAGTGGAGTATTTCTGTTGAAAATTATAACTGTTACCCCTATTCTGGCTCAGAACCAAGAGAACTATTGAGTGCAAGCATTCCAGCAGGTCATAGCTTCTCCTCACAAGTCATTACTGCTGGAGCACAGCTAAGTACATTGGTTAGTGCTTGCTTTATCATATGTAAAATAGAGTTATCAGCAAATCAGGAAAACAAGAGTTATCATTAGCTGCTTTTGTTGTGCACCTAAAATTATGGTATATGAATGCAGTACTTCTCTTGACCATTAAAAATTACATAAGAACTATAGGGAGAAAAAGGCAATATGCAATTATACTTCCTAGGAAATATTTTCATAACTGCATAAAATTGACAAGTAATTCTACTATAAAATGAAAGGGCTCTGGTGAATATCACAGTCATCATAATAAAACATCCTCATAACTAGAGGATTTTAGTCTACCGGCTAAATGCAAAATATTAGCACAGAAGCTATTGCTGTCTGGTTTTTGTTTCTAATTATTTGGGTTATATAGACTATAACATATATGTTCATGGGGGCCCTATGTGCATTGTAGAGACTGTTCCTTCTTGCATAAGTTGTAGTATACCTTACTTCAGTCAGAAGCAGACTAGGCTTACCTGTCTAATGATGACAATAACTGGTTTAAAGGCAACTAACTTACACATATTTCGTAACCCTTTTACTTCCAAACTTAGCTTTGATGTCTTCTCACTAAGACTGATAAACTCTCGGAAAAGTAGAAGGTTTTTTGAATAAAAGATTCTCAGTAAATTGGCACAGACGGCTCTATCAGAACCTAATTACCACTGTGGAGCCAGAAAATAGATTGCATTTCCCATACATTATTAATGCCCTTCAAATCCTCATTTGTCATGTTCAAGGTTATGTAGAGGTGACATTCAAAGAACCCAAACTTCATGTTAACTCATTTTGACAACCCAAGTCTGTCGGAGTTGGTTAGAAAAGGCAGCCAGGCAGCTCAGCGTGGGGTCGACAAAGCTGAATCAAACTTTATTAAAATGGAGGATCTTTATAGGGATTGGGGAGGAAGGTTCAGGAATTTGGGAGGAGCATGCTAATCCTCCAACCAGGATTTGGTATGGGAAAATACATAAACATAGGGAACATATACATATGCATGACGGGGATAGACAGCAACAAGGAAAACAGGGATTGGTTGAGCTGCTGCGGCTCCACGAACTGTCCAATGACAGCTGACACCAGCTCTTGAGCACGATGACAGCTCAAGTTGCAGCTCAGGGACAACATTACACCCAAAAATCCTTTACAGCACAAGTTGTTTTACCACCATGATTATACTCTTTATAATCATGAAAACCACCTCCAACACAAGTCCTTTTTAACAACACCTTTTTAAGCTCTTGGATAATATTAAAACTGTAACACCGTTCTCATGGGATTGTACAGAAATGATAAGGCTGTAAGGAAACTATTGATGATGAAAATTAAGTTCGGCACCATAAGAAATAATTTCATTAGCAGAATTTCACTTATATAATGGTTAAAAAATGTGTACATAAAAAAAATAATTTATATGTGTATATAAAGAAATAGTTTGTTTTGTAGGACCAAATTATGTTTACCACATTCACATATAAGTAGGCACATTAAGACCTGTAGGTCTGTAGTCATGGAGACCCATGACTAGAAGATGATACATAGTAAATGAACATTTATTTTGAACACTTTTAATAGAAGAAAACACAGTTCAAGTGGTAATTATAAAATACATGTGCAATTTTTGCCAGTAGAGGTACAGGGGATATTTTATAAAAATCCTAAAGCCAGACTGTACCCACTTATTTATTTTGAGTTCTCCTAAAGAACTAAGATAAGCTTTGCATGATTAAAATAAGTCTTAGGCTTTTGGTATTCTGACACTTCAAAAAAAACTTTGAATACAGAAGTGAAATGAAATAATGTGAAATTTTCATAGTATCCAGCTTCAACTTATTTTGCTGGTATATCAAATAACATTGAAGAAGTCTGTGACCTTTCAGAGTTTTTGGTATTTCAGTTCAGGAAGGTATTCTGCTTTATTTCAACTTAAGTAAACACCAATTCCTAATGGAAAAAGTGAGTATTCACAGTTATCTGTGATGAAAGATGAAAAAAAAATGTATTATGAATGCAGTAGATATCTAAAACATCTGAAAAGTGTAAAGCTTCTTCCATTCTATTCACCACTGTTTATACTTTCTGAAGCTATGAACCACTTGTTAGAAGAAAAACTATGTAGAGAATTATGTAGCATGTAGTTGTTGGTCACTTACCACAGAGTTATCCCAGGAGCAGCTCCCTAAACTTTATAGTACCTTATCACTCTGAGCCATCTTACCGTACTTTACAATATTAAATTCAAATTGAAGGCTAATCCATTTTACAGCTTTACTGTTCAGATAAAATGAGATAAAATCCAAGGGACAAAAATCAACATGTGTGCAACTCCTACCATCTCTGTACAGTTACATAGATGGTTACTACTCCACTGAAACCCAATAGGTCTTATATTTATATCTAAAAATGGCAATTGTAAGCAAGGGCAAATTTAAAATAACTTAAAAAAAAAAAAGCACTTATTCCTCTGTATTTTTCAGTAATCTCTTTCATATTGTTTCAGATACTTGGATTTGAGTATTATATATTATGATTCTTCCTCTTTTTGATATTGCTGGGAAGCTCTTACTCTTGCAGCACATGTGTGTGTATTCTAAGGAGACAGTATGCCACCATATTTTGCTTATCTAAATATGATGAGAAACAAACAATATATATACAACTTCCTCAGGATATTGAGGAGGAGTTTGCTAAGAAGAATAAAACTTCTGTTTAGCAAACAAAATAACTTGAGCAGTTAGGAAACATGAATCTAAATCAAAACATTTGTCTTTCTTTTGCAAACATAAGTAGGACAGTCTGGAAAACTTTGTTTAAATAAAGATACTTTGATTCTCATGTCAGGAATAAAAATTAGATAAAACAAAAATGAATTTTATCATACCAAGTAACAACAAAAACTTATAACAAAGTGTACGGGCAGAAAAGTGACTTACAAAGATGCATGGGACCAAATAACTAGAAATGAATTTGATACCAAAAAACATAGGAGCCAAAGACATGCAATTTAACACAAAGAACTAATTGCAGTCTAAATTTTAGGTGTTCAAAAAGTGCTGAAATATATATTGACTTGGGAAACATGGCTATCACATATGTCTGGAGGAATGTGGAGTACATCTATGTGGACACCACAAGCTCTGTCCCTAAGTTTACTGGTTGTTTGACACAACCTTTTGAAAATGAGTATGTTCCTGAATCTTTTACAGACTTGGATCATGGTTCTTTTAATTCAATATCTGTTTAGAGCACTTGTAAAATGAGGCTTCATTGTTAATGATAATAATTAAATAGATATTTTGCAGAGGTTTTTTTTAATGGTCATTTTAATGTACTATGTTTTTCTTTTTTTATTTCTTGACAGTACCACAATATAATTGATTGATTATTACATATGATATCTTTTTTTTTCTCTCTTTAGTCTACATAAACTTAGAAATCTAAAGATTTAGTCCTCTTCACCAGTAAAACCAAATATTTGTAATTTTACAAGGAACCACTTTTGGAATGTTTTAAAAATACTTTCCAAGTAATTGCATGTTCAATTCCATTGCAAAAGTTCTAACATTCTTTTCCTAGTGAATATTTTCAAGTTTTGCTTCCTTGTAAGTTCTTGACAAAAAAAATCTCCTGCCTTGCTATCTACAAAAGAACACAACAGAAATGCAACCTGCAAATTACGTACGTAGATTTTATTCAATATGTAATTCACAAAAGTGAATTTTAGTGACTACATATGCCACATGAATTGTGTACCTAATCTTTTAGTTACAACTTGCCTAATTAATGTTTATTATAATTTTTAATTTTTTCCCCATAGATTTTTCTTATGTCTAATCAAAGTCATCATTCCTGTAGTTTCTGATGTCATCTGGACAATAAGTTGCCCAGAAGCATTCTGTGTGTATGGGCTCATGTAGCCATATGGAAAAACACTTTAATTCCTTTGACTTCTGATTTGATTGGTTCATATACTACAAAAGATAAAATTCCTGGGTTTTAATCTTGTACTCTATCACATTAGATTTGTGTATAAGCAGCTAAAAGCTCCATTGTTTCTGATACTGTCCATTTAGAGCAGATATTCCCGCTGAGTATTACTGTATTCCAAGCACTTTAGAAATAACTGTGGTTTTGGTTTATTAGCCCCCATAGGTGCTTGTATGCAGGTTTGCATTCTGAAGTTACTTTATTTCCAGTCTACAATTAACTTCTTAATTTTTTAGATGTTTGTGTACTTCTCATTTCTCACTGGGCTTTTTGCATCAGCTCTTAATTTAGTATAATCTGAAAATCTAATTAATGCACTGTTTATTTTTTCTTTTTCAGTTCATTAATAAAAGTAGGTAATGATTTTTGATTCTGCTCAGACATAAATAACTGAAGCAATCAATATTGAAATTACATTGAAATTTAGAATCCTTATTGTAAAGATTCATCTGAAGCTCTAAATATCTGAGGTGAAAAAAATATTTAACGAACTTTAATTAACTAAACAGTATATTTGGAATAAATGATGTGATAGATCTGACAATTTTTAAAGGAAATGTAACTGCTTCTTTTAATTTCAAATATCAAACAGTGATTAAATCTCATGCATTGCTATACATCTTTGCATGCCTCTACAGATTTCTGATCAGTTTAACTCAACACTGAAGGAAAGGAGTACAAGATGAGAGTATGAATTAATTGTCACAAACAAGATGAAGTCCTGTAATATTTGTAAATTGGTTCCTTCAACTCCTGGTCAACCAAGAGTCAGGCACAAAGCCACTCCAATCTCTAAAGCACTGCATTCCAAGAGCTACAATGAGAGAGCCGTTATTGGTTTGACACATCAGTGATGTGTTATTTGTGGAGTCAACATAGCACCAATCTTCCTGATAGTCTCCAGTTCTTCACTTGGAACTACTTTTGAAGATTCAAACCCTCCTATATATTCCTTCCTGAAAGCTTTCATGCATTTCCTTTTTATTTTTCCTTTTTTTTTCCATAACTCAAGCTTTATAAGGACATTCCCCTGAAAATGTGCTCTTAACAATTATCACTAAAATCTACTGTTATCAATGCTACAAAAAAAAAAAATCATTTTTTGCTTTTGTTTCCACTTTAACTGTCCTTTTTCAAGGAAAACTTAGAACACATAGACCCAACTGATGGATTGTCTGACCAAAACTCTGTCTGCATAGGCAGTTGTTTTTTTTCTCCATAAAAGTAGAGTAAGACCTAGGAAGCTATATTCTTCTCCTTAATGATCCTTAAAAACAACTGGTTTTTAATAGGAAATGCCCACTTCTGTATTTCTTTTGTATGAACTCATCTTCCTTTCTGCTCCTGAGCCTGTGTAAATTTGCCAGCGCTTGTCAAGGAATTGTACTTGTCTGCTCCAGTTTCTGAAGAACTGCCTCCTTTTTGTTTTGAACCGGGATCTGAATAACTTGGCAGTCTGAACCTGTAGCATAAGATGCAGTGAACAGTTAATACCTGTGAACAATCTTGACACAATTCATAAATTTGTAGGGCTCTCATATCTTTCTTTAGTTACCACTTTTCCACACTCAAGAGCTCTGGACTATTTGTATTCTTCTTCATATGGATATCATTCCATACTGTCAAACTTCCTTGTTGCTGGTTCTGATTTTTTTTAAAACTCTATACAATATTTTTGGGAGGAGAGAACAAAAAACAAAGACAATATTCAAGACATGGCTGAATTTAATGTGAGTACTTAAAAAGACTAATAAGCCTTCAGGAATGGTCAGGATAAACACATTGCCTTCTGTAAAGTAGTTTTTAAATAGATGCTGTCAACTGCACAATTCTACTACTAAGTTTGTGTCAATTCATCAGATTTTTAGATATTTACACTGCCAAAACCTCACACACAGATATTCTGAGCAATATTCTGAAAACAAACAGGGAAAATGTGCTCACGCAGAAATTTTCTAGAGCAATGTCTCTCTATGAATCTGGGTACTATTTGAAGAATTTCAAACTAGGCTATTACAGTCAGTTCCAGAGCAGAGTTCTTTAGCTTATGCTTTGAAGGGATATTAAGCCAGCTGGGTGTGTTCTTGTGCTCATCTCCAGGATGCTTACCAACTGTCATCTGTCATATAATGGGTGTATTTTGGGGTAGAATAGTGAGGGAGAATGCAGCCTTGTCTGAGGTGTTTGTAACAGAGAAACATGGACCCTGGGGTGTCCATATGCCACAGATTTCCTCTGTGTCTGTTCCACTGAAAACATAACCAAAAAGCAGATAATAAAGACTGATTGATATCAGATTTTGTCCTAAGATACAGGTACTGACCTAGTTCCAAAAAGGAAGTAACAACTTTCATATAAGGAATGAAAACAAAATTGAAAACGTTTATATTATATTTTATCTTTGATTTTATATACCATATGTCAACATATTATTTAATTCTATTAAATAAGTATAACAAATACTTACTAGATTAATTAATTAATAAAGCATGCAGTAGATTTGGTAGTAATCATTTAGAAACAGAATATTCAGAAATAATTCAATGCATTTTTAAATATTTGTTCTTTGAGGGATACATTTTTAGAAGAAAATTTTGGATATATAATAGAACATTTTCAGTAATGAATCTGTCCTTGACTACAGGACATATTACAGCCTACATCACAAAACAGGTGAAAAACATGTAGTACAGTCCAGTTAAATCACACTTTTCTCAGTTTCAAGGGCATCCCCAAGTTTTAACACTATTCTGTAGTAGAAGGAGATCCTTCTCTATTTGGATTCTGCTGAAGATGTTTTGGTGACTAAATTTTAATGACCTATTCCCTCTTTTCCTTGTAGTTTTTGGTGATAAATCATTGCTGCTGAATTTTTTGTTTTGCATTGTTTAGTACAAAAAGGATCACTATTTTTTAAAATTTTTTTTTAAAGGTTGGCCTTGATGATCTCAGAGGTCCCATCTGATTCTATGATTCTATAATCCTAATATTGTTCACATAGCCTGCCCTCACTACTTGAAAAACAGGAATCTTTGAAGTTTTGCATTATTCACCTTTTACTACAATTCATTTCCTCATACAACTACAGTGTTTGATACTAATTTAATTTAGCACAATATGCTGCCATGTAATGTTTAGCTTGTATGAATATTCAAGAAACATAAAAGAGACTCACAGTGACATGGGGATGACTTACAAAACAAAGAATATCAAAGAAGTAGTTGCAGAATTGTTTTGCTATTGTACTCAGTCTTCTTTTTCTCAGCTGGAAGATAATACGCAGTTTTAGTGCCTTCTCCCTTTTGTGTGTTCCTGACTTTCTTAGGCAGAAGAAACATGGCTCAGAAGGAACATGGAACTCTGATCTTTATGATTATCTACTAATGACATACTAATTTACTAGTTTTTACGTATATATGCACATGTAAAAACAGAGACACACATATATATATATACACCTGTATTTCAGCTTGAGCAGATAGAAAAATTTAACATGTTTCAAGGGTTTTTAAGGACATTAGAATGATATCTCGCCATCAAACATTAACATGGATAAATACCAAGAAAATGAAAAAAGACTTACCAAGACTGACAGAAAGGGAGGATTGGCAGTACAATGATGTAAGGCAGTAATTTCATCTATCTTTTCTCTGCTTGGTTTTTCTTGTCTTCCAGAGTTGTTTATCTGGGCTAAGACCACTGAGTTCTAATTTAAAGGGCTACATTTCACCAAATGGGGTGATCTTTTCAGTTGCCCCAGCCATTCAAAAGAGGAAAGTTTTCTTTGTGAAGCAATTCAAAGAAATGTTCTTGCTTTCATTTCAATACATATGTGGGATGAAGAGCAGACTGAAGTGGGCCATCATGTAGGACATATATGTGTAGGACTTTGGTAGTTATCATAAAATCCAACTGTTTCTTAAAACAATGAATAATGAGGGAAAACACGGTGAATGCAGAAGGTTGTGAAGTGTACATGAGGAAAGAAACTGTGATGGCAAAGCAAGAGACAAAAAAAATCAATCATTTCTGAAAAGTATTACTGGTCTTGATTCCAGTGTTGTATTTATTGTTCAGAATGTTTTTCATTTGCTTAAATGGAAGTGAAGCATCACAGCTATTATCCATCTAAATAACTTCTCCACAAGATTTTCATACCACCTCTTACTTTATAACTCTTGCAGTAGAATCTATTTCAATAGCAGTATTGTTTTTATTACTTGGCTATGTATGTGACTCCTGTTACAGTGAACATTAGTTAAATTAAGTACCTTTTATGTAATATCTTATATGTATTGGAGTTTTATCCTTCTGGTGAGTTTTATAGCTTCTATAGATTGTCATAGTATAATATACATTAAACTGGATAGAAAAGATAGAATTTATGACTATCATTCTAAGTGGCTTGAATGACTCAATCAGCATTTTTTCTCAGTGATTTCCATCTGCTAAGAGGGAGGTTTATAAAAAAAATGAATTATTTGAGTGATACTGAGAAGCATGAAGAATAATTAATTACACGAGGTTTTTTTTCTTCTTTCAACTTCATTATTGTAAAATTTTCATTGACTTTTCTTGTGACATATAACCACTGCTGGATTGATAGGACTATGTGTGACAAAACAGCTAAAGAAGGTATTATCCAACTTTTGTCTGCCAACGCTTTGGCCCTGCACAGAGGCAAATCTAAAGATTATCTTGGAAGTAACTTAGAAATCTGGAGAAACTGATTTATATCCCTGAAAGAGGAGAGGTCATGGGAAGATTTCAAACATGTTCTGTTCCATCCCAGCAAAGATCAAGATTTCTGAGAAGAACCTCACATAAACTATTTTCTACCTTCACTATTCATAGCAGAATAAAAAATGACACCTTATCTCCTGTTCAGGATATCAGTACACTTAATTTTCCAGTTAAACAAATACAGATGTCAATTTAATGGCATAAAATAAACACAGCATAAGCCACCTTAATATGCTGCTACCATAACAAATACATTAGTGCTAGAGCTCATGAAAAGTGCTAACTTGAAGGGGAAAGAAATTCTCCCCTTCAAGAAAGTTAAATATAGTAGTCCAAAAAGTCAAATTTGCAGAATCTGATGCAAGAGTCTGTCATAAAAAACATTTCTTCCCTGCCCCCTCATGTCCTCTGCCTGATTCTGAGAAATACGAAATGTACTAAAATCCCTGAAACACTTAAAGTACCCTGATTCTCCTAAACAAAAAGAGTGGTACCAGTTTATCTAACAGACTAAGATCTTACAGATTATATAATAAACCATGTTAAATGCTGACTTTACTGCATTTAAGTGATTTTAGCATTGGATATATTTTTTTTTTTCTAATTCCTGGTTACAAATAAAATTCATTCTTAAAATTCAGCCTTAATATGTGCTTCTTAAGAACAAGCAAGACCTTAAAAAACAGCTTTCTGTTTTATTTTTTCACTTTCTAATTTTCTTGCTCATGATCAACTTCCAAAAAAATGTTTCTTAAATTATACGACCTTGAGCAAATACTTAGTCTTTGTGTCCAAAAATAAATAACCACATTCTATATTTTACCATTCTGATCTCCTAAATTACGGAATACATATAACTCCTAGGTATTTAATATGAATAATTCAATTCGTACCTTCTGTCCTGTGAATCATCATGACAAAGAACAACCTCAAGTATTCACTGGCTGATGGGTAGCTATTAGGGCATGGTAAATCTCATTAATTTTTCTCATGAAATTATCTGGTACTAATGTGTTAACAAAGCAAAACAAGATACCTGTTGTTTTCATGTTGATTTGTTGTGTGTGTTTTGTTGGGTTTTTTTGTAGTTTCAATCAGAACAACAATTCTTTTACCTTTATTACACCTGAAAAAAGATTTTTGTATACTTTATTTTTTTTTCTACTATATTTAGAGGGTTAGTCTAAAGGAAAAAAAAAAGGTAAAATTATAATCCCCTTTGCCTTTTTTTAGTTTCCCTGTGCATATTTCTGTGAACCTTTACGATTTTTACCCTCCTGTGATGTCCTAAATACTCTGACAAGTATATCTTTTTGTTTATGTTAGTGAAAGTCTAAAAGCTTATTCCAGTGAACCCTATAAACCCCTCCACGTCCCAGTGTTCTCTGTTTTTATTCTCTCCTAACTATCTCAGTCCCTATCCTCTGTGGTCTGGCCTCTCCATTGTTCTTAATGGCACATTTAATTCAGCGTTCAAGACTGAGTATTTATTCCATCTTGTCCAGTCTTTTACATTTTGTTTTCTGCATTGGATGTTTTTGGGGTTTTTTAAATCATAAAGCCATAGATTGGAACTCTACGTACATTTGATGTAAGTAAGTACAGTTTTACCTTAGCTAATTTTTCTTTGGAATATATGAAAAAAGTTTAGTGTTAGGCATATTTTAGGAGAGCACTTTGTAGCTAAAATATACTAGGGAGATTGCTATTTAAATGACAAGATAACTACTTAATAAATGATGCGTTTATTTTAAGACCAGAAGATCAGCAACTTTTTTTTTTTTTTTTTTTCATTTCTCTGGAAACTTAAAGTGGTAGCTTTCTCCTTTCAGAATTCAGGTAATTTTTTTCTGTAGAATCAATATGAGAAAAGTAACATTTTCCAGATTAAAAGCTCACTGCTGGTTTAGTGAAAATTTTATTTCTTTGCTTGAGTGATTTCTCTGACCTTTTTTTCTATTTCATTTTTTATTTATATAGAATAATACATTTGTTATTTCTCAATTTAAATTGCTTTTTATCCATGCAGGACAAATTAAAACGGAACTCTTACGGGAATCATATCATCTTGATTACCATACTAAAATAGAGGCAGGTTCCACCACTATTGCTCACTGACCCATGTCTATGAGTTCTTATTTCAAATTCCATCTCTGGAAGTGACTTTAGGGTACTTACTTAGCCTCTGTATACTTGACTTTCTTCCTCTGAAAATTATTTATAAACTTTTTTTTGAGCTTTACAAACAATCTGGTTTGGTTTGTAAACACAAATCAACTCAAAACTATGTTTATTAATACCATCATGCAATGTGAAGTTCTCACGTAAGCATAGTATTATTTCTATTGTAAATTTTCATAAAAAGCGGATGAAAGTGAAACACAATTGTAAGAGTCCTACTGTTAAGCTGTAGGTCCAGAAAGACTGTGAAGCTTACCATGAGTAAGCTTCTTCATCTTTGGGCTCTTTTTCATCTTTGGCATCGTGACCCTTGGCAACCTTTTTGTGTCATTGAGCAAAGGTCTGAGCAAAGAGCAAAAGTGGAAAAACAAACAGAAAAAAATCCTAACCAACCCAGGAGACTAATGTGAAAAATCTCCATGTCTACTCCATTCGCAGTTTTACTTCTTCCTGGCTGCTGTTAAGTCCCTTTCCTTTTACTTCAAACAGTACACTGTATTTAACTCAGGANCCAATGCGCAGGCTGGAAGGTGGAAAGACCTTCCCCGGTTCTTCGTTCGCGAAGAGACTGGCCATTATTAAATATCATAAGTGACTGTCATTTACCCAGGGAGAGCAATGTTTTTCCCTTTGAATATCCAGCATATAAAAAAGTTTTGATCCATGGTTTTCTAGGGTTGTATCAAGCTCTTCCTAGGCATGCAATACAAAGATTGGGTTAAGGAGAAAAAAAAAGGTCAGAGATAAAAAAAAAGAGACAGAAAGTAACTTTCCAGTAGATTTTACTCTATTACTTAGTATGCTTTATTTCTTCAGTTACCTACTGTTTTTTAATTAATTGAAAATGAGGATTCTAAATGGAGGTACTTTTTCAACATTCAACTGACAGCAACTGAGAAAGGACAATAGCAAGGCAGTAGAAGATGATGCTTCAGTAGAGAAGCCTTACTGAACAGGCTGAAAACACAGTACAGCTGTGGAAGCTGAATGATTCACATTTGCAGAATTAAGGAAACTTCTCTTTTAATACTTCCTTCCCTTGATGTCTACTATAGATTTCCTACACTTTCCCATCTTCCTCCTATTCTTCTTCTTGCTACAAATCCATTTAAATGACGCCTTTCCACAGAATGATGCTTCCAGCTTTAACTAGGTCAAAAAATAAATCAATTTAATGAAAAGATTCTTGCTGGATTATTTTTCTACCATTTCATTGGTAGAAAATTCATCTCAATTCACTATGAGATTATGAGTCAGCCAGACAGCTCAGAGGAAGCAGTGAGACTATCTCATTCTGAGAGGTGTTGATCTGGCCCATTGGTTTCTGGAAGAGGGCCCGAAGACAGCCCTCTCAGACTTGGTAAAAGATGTAGCCAAAGCAGATGTCTGTACACCAAGACATTTTATGTATCAATCATAATATAAATAACATTACTTCGTATTGATCATGATATAAATACTATTATTGTCTTGAATATATCTTACATACTAGTACATGTAACTGAAAGCAGTAGTTTATTTGATATTTGTTATTTTTGAAGATATATATATGTGCTCTTTCATTCTTTAATGCAACAGAGGGTAGAACTCATTAATCATGTACAAGGCTTGGGAACTATAGTTATAGTTCTCAAGTTACAAAGTAGTAAACAGAAAATATTTACCATAGAAACAGATTTTGTCAGTCAATGTAAATCTATCTTCATTGTTTTTCATTAAATATTGCTCTCTGCTTTTTATCTGAGAATTGTTGTTTCTAAAGAAAATTAAAATATAGTTGTTGTAGTAACCAATACAGTAAACATCTAGTTAGTATCTAATATTTGTTATGCACATGTTTGATTAATATTCATTTGATTCCAATTATCATTGGCCTTGTATTAGAAAGTAGAAATAGAAGAACTTTATTTGTATGTATAAACTGTACATAGGAGGCCATGGTTTACACATTTTTCAAATGATAAAGTAATGATTGTGTATAAAAAAGCATGGCCAAATACAGAAACTAGAGATTACTTTGTTAAGCCCATATCTCAGAGTGATCAGGCATTGCTAAGTAAAGATAAGTTTTGATACAAAGTAGATTTTTGTTTTCCTAAAGGTTGGTGTGGACCATGTTGCAGTCAGATTTGCATGAGAATACATGTGCATTTGAACCAGGGAGTGATGTGCAGAACCTGACAGCAATATTTATTAATAGTAATTGCTTTTGGCTGGGATAGAGTTAATTTTCCTCCTAGTAGCAGATATGGTGGTATTAAAACATTAAAGCAGTTTCAGTAGCACACTCCTTTTTACTTCTTGCTGAGCAGTGCTTGCCTGGTGTCAAGGCTTTTCCTGTTTCTCACTCTGCCCCACCAGTGAGTAGGCTGTGGAAGGGCAAGAGCTGGGAGGGGACACAGCCAGGACAGCTGACCCCGAGTGACCAGTGAGATATCCCATGCCATATGGGATTGTGCTCAGCAATCAAAACAGTTTTGCCAGGACTGTGGGCACAACCAAGGAGGGAGATGGTGAGCACTAAACGAGTAAGAAGGAGGTAGATTAGGCTAGCAAGCTGAATGCGAAAGTTTATGTGTTCGGAGTGCAATGCTTGAAAGTTTTCAGATGATACCAAATTAAGAGGAGATGCTGATACGCCAGAGGGTTGTGCTGCCATTCAGAAGGACTTTGACAGGCTGAAGAAACAGGACATCAAGAATCTTGCAAAGTTCTGCAAACAGAAAGCAGAGGTCTGCTGCCTGTACAACAGTTTGGCAGAAGAGGACCTGGATGTCCTGGTGGAAAAATTGAAGCACATGCTTCACCAGTGTGCCCACGTATCAAACAGCATCCTACCAGAGGTGAAAGCTGTCACACTTCCTAAATGTTAAGACGGTGGTCCACTTTGCACAGGAATCACACACAGTGAAGGCAGAATAGATGAGTTTTTATTTCAGTACTCAGATGATTTTTATGTGGTAGAGTATGTGTGAAATTTCGGAGGATTTAAGGGAGTTTCATGCAAGGGAATTTCTATAAATGAAGAAATTGAGCTAAACACATACAAATATGGGTGAGAAGAGATAGAAAGACAGGGAAAAGCTATAAATTCTAACTATCAGGGGACAGTAAGCAGAGGGGTTACAATCAGCAAATAGGGACAGGGCTAACAATATTGAAACTGCATATTATGTATAAAATAAGAGTTTTTTCTAACAACATTGTTACTAAATTGAATAAACATATCTGTTGTCCAGTAGCTTAGCTGCATTCCAAAGCTATCTTCTCTTCAGTTCTTGTTTTCTTCAGAGATTTTTCTCTACCATGAATATACTTCTCACAGGGAACCTCCAACAGCATCCTGGGCTGCATTAGAAAGAGAATTGCAAGCAAGTCAGTTAGGGTACAAAGATGGTGTATAGATTTTCACCTAGGCAAGTACAAGTAACAAATGTGTTGAAGGTAAGAAAGAGGGTTAGAGATTACAGAATGTAGCATTTCTTTATCATTTATTGTCATTAGAATTGTGTTCTGTTTACCCTGGAAAAATATAAGGTCTTTGAAAAGATAAAAAATATGCCTATGTTTTCATCTTTTTTAGTGCTTTGGAACTCTTTAAGAAATAAGCATTAATTCTATGGAAGAAAGACCCTATCTTCAATAAACTTAAGAAAGAATCAGTGCTGCAAATTATAGGCTACTATCCACATTTCACTCTACAAAGACCAGGGGTACCATAAAGAGGAGCAATTCTCTAGGGATCTGAAGCAAAAGGATTAGGTGGCTTTAAAAGAATCAGTAATGGTCAATTAGAACAGTTGAATCAAAAGAATCTTCCCAAAGGAAGAAAATATAAGCTGATTGACTTAAAGAAAATGAGAGTGTAGTAAGATGCAACATATTGGAATTTCCTCTCTTTCCAGGATTGCAGAGATTATTCACAAGCATTAGATTGATATTGTTATTCTGTCTACCAATTCTGGTTCACAGCTAGTACTTAGAAGATGGGGGAGTGTTTAATTTTTTTAGGTGATATTGAATTCAAGAAGCTTGTATTTTCTTTGTAATTTCTTTATTAAAAGCAAACAAAAAAACCCCACCCCCAAAAAACCAAGACAAAACTAAAGCCAACCAAGCAAATAAAAAACCTCCAACAAAACAAACCACAAAACAAAACCAAACACAGTCTTCTTCAAAAAGTTTCCTTATGTGCTGTGAAATTCCTTGTTGATATGACCAGGCAGATACTCTACCTTGAAAAAGTTGCCAGGTCTTGTTTCAGTGAGATATATTGGTTTTTATTATCTATAGAAATAAAAATCTGAAAATTTCAGTCCATGTGAAACCCAAATACAAATGACACACAAACACATTAAAATGCTTAATGACCAGAGGAAAATCTAAATGACTCTAGAGAAGAATTTATAATTACCCCAAGCAAATTTGTATCAAATTTTATCTTGTCATTTTGATCCCACTAATGTATGCAATATTGCATTTTATCCTTTTTTGAAAGTTTGTACAAAGCTCCTCCTCTCTCTTTATCTCAAGACTGTCTTTGTATACTGCTCCCCTGAGTGGACTTTGGCCATCAATTATGTCTTTATTTTTATGACTCTAGATGCAGTCATTGTATTTTCAGCACCTGCACACACCACAGCTATATTCACTTATGTATAGGGGCCATGCTTACAACATTTCATTGAATGAAAATTTAACAATCCTAAAGATCTAAGAACTAAATATATAAAGGTGTCTGAGACTCAGCTACAAGAACCCTTTATTATGTACTCTGCTACTCTGAAATCTGCATTGCTAATTGATGGACACAGGCACAGCAACAATGAGGAAAATTTATTATCCTTTAGAAAGACTTAAAAAACACTGTGTAGAGTATGGAGACATTTACTCCATAGAAAATGTAGATGGGAAATGAAACCCTGCTTACATCTCTCCATGAAATAAGCATCCACCTTGAGGCTAGAGCTGTTCTTTCTGCTATAATCTCACTGTTATGAATGTACTGTGGAGATAAATATGTCAGCTCTTCTTATTTTCTGATTGCACACTTAATACTCTAGTAACAAATGTAGTCAGAGGAAATCCTAGAGGCGTAAATTCAAGTATTCCTATTTCTGGTTTGACATTATGAGTTTTACTTATATTGTTCACTATCTTACAGGCATGAATTTAAAGATACTCAAAGTTCCATACCTGAACTTGTTTCATAGAAACAATACCCTGTTCTGTATTTGTGAAAGGACTGGTCTCTGTGTGTCCATATAAATAAGCTTGATGGCCCAGCTTTAGTCGCATATTTAACAAAAAAATTTTACCACTGGTACTCAAATGTCAAAGAGCAATTATAAAAAGAATTTGAGTCACCATATTAGGCAGCTTTCTGCAGAACACGACAAACACTCCTGCAAAATCAAATCTCTTCTCACCAGATTTTCAATATCCCAATGACTATGTAAGCATTTTATTATTGTTGAGGTATTCTACATAAGGACAAGTTTGGCGAGTGTGGTTGAGAACATGTTATTCTATCTGCTCCTTCTGGTTCACAGATAATATTTAGAAGATGGGGGAGTGTTATTTTGGGGAGTGGTTATTTTTTTACTACAATCAGCATACTATTTTTACTCTACTATAATCATAAATGGGAAGGGGATTAAAGACATAAATGCCCCCAGCAGTTAAGCCCCTGACATTCATGAAGAGCAGTAGGGATGCTGTGAGCAGAAACTTAAATGTCCAAGTGTTCTAGGCGTCAGCTCACTGACAATACTGTGTATTGAGATTTTAAATTTGGATATCGAAGATTGAAATTAGGCAATAAATTTCTTCCGAAGGCCTAGTCTTGAAATGACAAGCTCCTTATTTATTAAAGTGTTGCCAAAATTCTGAAATCTTCTAACTGCATGGATATAGTCTATATTTTTAAAAATCTTTCCTTGAAGGTAGTGTTTATTTATTACCATTCCTAACCAGTTATTAATTCATTAGTATTTTTTAATGTTTGTGGGGTTTAAATTCTGTTAATTTGTCTTCTGCAAGTTCATTTTTGTCAAAAGTGTTCACAGCTGCTTGAATTTTTTACCTAAAGTGTGTATGTAACTTTTCAAAAGTTTTTAAAATAGTGCCTTAGGATGAGGAAAAGGACTTTATCCATTTCTCTAACAAAAATTTCCTCACTGCCTTGAGTAAACTGCTGCATGGCCTAGTTCCTCCATTTTTTAATTAGTATTCATTCTTCATTTCTTAAAAGTTTTAATTTCCTAGTGTTTTTAGAAGATAAAAAAAAATTCTAAAGTTTCAAAATAGTTTGGATCAGTATTATCATATGCAAAGACTAATAATGGATGTGACTAAGAAATTATTTTCCCCCTTTTATTCTTTTATCAAGCTAAGGAGCCTGGAGCTATATTATTGAGTAACATCCTGACAAATATTATTCTCTGCAATTATATGTGCACTATGTTACATGCCATTATTACTGAACTTGAAAATGTAGGTTTTTTTCTATTATGAAAGAATACACAGTTTTAAAGATAAACTTATAAACCAAAAACCTACACATATATTATAATGAAAATTTTAGCCTCCAGATAGATCAACATGACCTATCAACAATTTTCTTCATTTGTTGCTTTCCAGTCCGATTGGATCCTTTCCCTGTTAATTGTTTTTTACTGATACTTTCTTTTTGTTTTGTTTTGTTCCACAACTTCAGCTGGTGCATAAAAAATAATTTAAGGAGTCTTTTTGTTTCAGAAGTGTTTTGGTTTTAAGTTCCTTTGATGATGGCACCCTTTTACATTTCTACATTGATAATATTTCTAATTTTTTTTGCCACCAAATATTTTGTGTAGTCTTTCATCTCAGTTTCCTTCATTAACATTTAAGCTACTGCTTTAGGCTGCCTGTAACAGAACGAGGACAGTAAACACTGGGATGTGAACACCATTTGTTTTAATTATCCACATCAAATAATTTTATCCTTGTATTTCAGAAGAAAACACATTAATAATCTTATACACTTTCTTCTCCATTTCTCTGTTGTCAGAGGTGCCATTGATACACATTTTAGACATGTCTTTGGTGTTACAATTTGTAAAAGAGTTGAATTAAACAGCAATCTAATTCTGTCATTTTATTATCATTAAAGAGGTATTTCCTGGAATCCCTTCATGTTAACAGTTCAGACCTCAGTTATTTAAACAAACAAAAAACCCAAACAAAACATTAAAGCCCTTTCTGTTAGGAATGTCTTGTATAGCCATGTTTGTATCAAAGACATTAGATTACTGTTTAAACACACCTTTGTTATCTGCTAGGTTTGATATATGTTCATTATTTCATGTTCTGTAAGAACTTTATTTTTCAGTGATTGCTAAAGCTTTAATATTTATGACATTTTTAGAGAGAAGAACTTACTTTCTCATTGCTAATCACTAAGCATTGGATTGAAGGGAAGAAAAGCAAAAAAAGGGTTTAAGCATCTAATGTAGAGTTTCATTTGAATTTAGGAGCTCAGATCCAAATCTGTAACCCTGAAAATTCCTGTGTAGGTAATTTCAAAAACTTAAGGCACTTGATCTCTTATGGGCTTTTGAAAATCTTTCATCATTTTTCATCTTTTTTTCCAGAAAGCTTTCTTAGTCTAACATGAGTACAAAGTCAGTCTCTTTTGATGGAATTAAACTGTTCGGTACCTATTTCCAACCCCAGTGGAGGAAAGGCATTTTCTTTTTTAAATCTCATTATGATCTTGACCTAGTAAACACTATTACATCTATGGGATCAGTCTCACAAAATACACTGTTGATCAAAAACTAAGCCCTGCTGCTCTTTTTTTAATTTTTTAATTTTTTTTATTTTTTTTTTAACACTTTTTGGTCATCAGCAGAAATACCCTCAGTTTAAGAATAATAGCTTTGATTTAAGAAGAATGAGTCAAATTTCTTGTGATTCTATTAAAAAGAATCAAGGTCCATATCCCAAGAAATGATAAGTCTAATTTATAGATTTATCCTTTCTCAGAAGAGGGACATGTGGTCTGCCTCACCCCTCTGTGCATTTGTACTGCCTGCTTTCCACAGATGGAATGGAGAATAAAATGAGCTTAAAGTAAGTTATTTTGTGATTAGTACTAACTGGTAGCCACATTAGTTTAACCAAAATACTTTTATATAAAGGCAATGTCCTCACTTTCTAATTTATCACCCTCAAAACCAGTCCAAAAACTCCAACATGACAAAAGAGCTTCAAAACAGCAAATGTGTCCATACGAGTATTTGATCATCTGACTAACACTAGAATTGTCTTACACTAAAAAATAGATGAAAAGAAATACAATTGTTGAAATTATTTCTCAAAAAAAATATGTTACAGAATGTTACATTTTAATATTTCTCTGTATATAACATTTTGGTTCTGAACCAAATACGTACAAAGCAGGCTTTGCACAGTTGAATTTCTACATATTTTAAGACATGAAACAGTGTAAAGCATGTAAAGCATAAAATACCCCTCCTCTAAGAATCAGACACCCTTCTTCCTAAATAAAGGGTATTTTATTCAAGCCATATTTTTTGCTTCCAATTTATCCTGTGTGTCATTTTCTGGTCCTGGTAATGTCTCATTATAGCCACTTGTCTTTTTACAATTTCTTTCTGCTGGAAATTAAAAAAAATATTGCAGTATTTATTAATAGTGTATTTATTACACTACATTCACCTTCTTCTATAAGAAAGCAAAGCCAGAGTGAAAACTGATGGAACCATGAGAATTTTCTGTTGGTGGAATATTCTCAATACTTTTCCAGGAGTATTCCTAGAAGATTAAAATCTCTTTACCACCTCAGATCGTGTTCCAATTCTTTTCTTTATTGACTTTCTTCTTAAGAGAACAATACAAATTTTGAGAATTTGGCATCCAGAGTGTTATGATAATTCATATTTGAAAACTAACATGAAACATTATCAATATATAGAATCCCTTTTGCTTGAAACTTTTCTCAGGACTGACAAGTTAAACCAGCTTTTGTCATAACATCATCATATCTACAGCAGTTAATGGAATTTGTCTGCCCAAATGTACATCTACAGTCTATGTTTAAATTTGAGCTCATCACCCAAACCCCAAACAATGAAGACATGCTAACACTTCTGGAAATTTCTTCCTCTTTTAAACATTAAAAAGAAAGATAAGGTGAAGCAGAAAGATCAAAGTCTATTTCTCTCTCCCAACTTTAAAGCTATTCATGATATTCTGCATAGGTACAGGTGTATGCTGAGATTCCATAATCACACAGGAGTAATTCCACCGTTAAAGTCAAGTATATAGGTAATACGTAGAATGTCTGAAAGAAAAAATAAAACCTGAATTTGTTCTTCTCCTGACAATAACAGTCTTGGGATGAAATAAAACCCTTTTGTGGAAGTTTTGATACATATTTTTAATATATATTTTATCACATAGGAAGACTGTAATTCCTATCCACCTAACAGATTTTAATTCCATCTTTAACTAATTGCCTGTCAGCTCGATTTATCTGACAGTTTTAGACAATGAGTTCTGTTGTGCATGGATAACTTATTTAGTTTATAAATCGTGCTAAAATTATGTCAGAAATATCTTGATACAAAAACTCTATTCCCAAAGCAAGCTTGTGACTATCAGGGTTTTTTTAGTACAGTCACAGACCTAAATGAACACAGCCTGACTATCAGGGGTTTTTTAGTACAGTCACAGACCTAAATGAACACAGCCATTCTAATTTTGAGCCTAATCTACTGACATGTTTTCATATACAAAGGTTTTCCTGAATACAATAATTATTAATGAATATAAGAGCCATCTCAGGCTGTTTTCAAGAGCTGTCTCTAGTTTACAAGCAGTAGCCTTAAGTAAGTTGTCCCACTGTCTGGAGTGCTTCAATCCTCCCCCATGGCTGTTAATTGGAAACTGAGAGCATGCATTAAGTCTGCAGATTGAACAGAAACGCTTTCCAGGAAACAGGCTTCAGGGTTCAGCCCAGTCAAGAGCAGAATGGATGACACTGCAAGAATGGCTCATCTTCCAGTAAATCATAAACTTTCGCAGTTCATCAAGAATGTCCATAGTCACATCTGGGAAAATATACTGATTACTTCTGATTATTTGCAATTGATTTGCATGGAACTGTTGTCAAACAGAAACATGGGAATTACAAAGTGATATGAGAGCCCTGCACGGAAAAGCTATTGTCAGAGGAAATCTCACTTATAAAGAAGATATGTTCCGGTCTTCTTTAAAGAAGAAGTCATTTGGTGTTTGAAAATTGATGTCTTTTCCTTTTGCTGTGTGGAGCATGTCACCACATTTGCAATGTCTTTGTGACATGTTTGCTCACTTCGAGGTTTTTACTTGACTTTCTATCCCAGCTCCCAAACCCAAAAGATAAAAAGCTTGTGTTTATGTGACATTGAATTTTATTTTTTTTTAAATTCTTTTAGAATTATTGCCCTCACAACATCACCCAGGGTATTATATGTCTGGTTTTCCTAATCTTACCTCAGCATGGTGCCAATTACCTTATCTACTCTTAGCACAGCAATCACCTCCAGACAGCCATATAAAGAGCCTGACAATATACATCACTGTCTGCAAAACACCTTAAAAGTCTGGGCAGCAGCCAGGTTTCAAAAGACCTTGGACAAATTTTTGAATTGTGTCCCATACTAGTTCTTAAGATGATTTGGGAAGATTTGGTCCACAATACATTTCTCTTTTAGCATGCAACATTTTAGAATGTCCATTTCATCTTTCTTCAGAAGAAACATTTTGAATGAACTTTCAATACTAGAAACAAATGGCAAAATTGAAGGATTACTAATGCTCCCTTCCTCTACATAAAAAACTTCAGATCCCCATCCCACACTTACGTATGTGCCTTTCCCAGTATGTTTAAGCATTCTCTCATGTATGAGATATTCACTCCTTTCCTACTTCACCCAGCACTGAATCTGACTGCCTCTTGTAATGGATTTGGAAGTAGCCATATTGCTTTTAATGGTGAACTATGGGTCTTTTTATTTTAATGAGGATTTACCAGCTTTCTGACTAAATGGCTCATGAGCACACAACAAGCAAATCCACTGCATGTGGGCCGATTGATTGCACACCCACCACAGGTGTGATGGAGCCTGCTTGCTTGGCACCCCTGAGTAATGGGAGCTCTGCAGAGCAATGAATTAAACCATTATATATCACCTTGATTTGTTATCCTCTTTTTGCTTGGTTATACTTTGCTCCGGTCTGTTTCCCCTCTCCTTCTCCAGATTCCCAGTGATATCTGGCATTTTGCCTAGGGTTTACAACCCACCCTTCTACCCACTGTTGGGGAAATGGGGATAAAAATGACAACACAGATGAAAACAAAGAGGAAAGAATGTTCTTGTGCTGATTTTTCAATAGAATCAAAGTGCCTAGGCAGTGTGAAAAATACTATTAGTCCAAATCTGCTTCATTAGGCACCTAAACGCTCCCAAGGATCCTGCTTTAAGAGATATAAGACAAAAATATTCTCTAAAAGCAGAGACATGACTAAAGGGGAAATGGAACAAAAAGAAGTGGAAAAAAGGCATATGGAAAGGAAAAACTGCCAGGGTGCAGTGAGGGTCAGTGACTACCCAGGGGGTGTGGCAGGGGTTCCTCAGCTCCTTTGGGATGGGGTCCAGCAAACAGGGCATGTCTCACCAGCCCAGATAGGAACAGGACAGCCAGGGGGCACCAGGGCACTCCCAGCCCTGGGTACCAGGTGCCTCCCTGGTGTTGGGATGGATGAGGCTGGCCCAGGATATGGGCCTGGGGTAGACCCAGGGCCAGGCAGAGCAGGGCTATGGGGAACGGGAGACAGGAAACATGGCATTGCTGGGGCAGGGGCTGATGGCCCTGGGCGGTTAAATGAGGGCCTGGGCAATGGACAGAGCAGAGTGAGCCCTTGAGGGATGGGCAGGAGGGACAGGCAGAGCTGCAGATGCCCTCAGGGCCCTGACGACCATGAAAGGTACATGTTTAGGAGTTAAGCACTTAGCTCTTTGTATCCTTGTATTAGGCACCTATTGCCCACCTCACATGCCCCAGGTTATTTTAGAATATGCTTTTTGAACTGTATTTGTTCCACTTAACCTTACAAGGAAGACACCTAAGGTACAATTGTAGCATTTCTAGTTTCCTTGATCAGAGGGAGAGATATAGACCTCATTTCAATCTGAGACACCTCTAAGAGTATTTAGGTCTCTCCTTCAAGTAGCTCTCTCTTTTGACTTTACAAGGTTGACTACACTCCTAAGTATTTGAGTTAGGTGCCTTAAATTGGGTAGGATGAACTTGTGAGTTATTACCTGTGATCTTCCTCACCACAAGACTCTTTTGTGCTTCTTTTCACACAAACCTGAAAATTCAGCAGTAATCTAATCCCTCTTTTCTAACTGACTGTGATCCTGAAAAATAAACAAATTTACTACAGGTAGGTAACACAGAATTGCTGCTTTCAGAAAGAAGAGAACACGCTCAGACAACTTCTTTATATCTGTCTTGCCTCTTTCCTCTGTGAAAAGAAAAAAATTGCCTAGAATTACTAGCTTTTCTTACAGTTAATGCTGATTTCACCCACTCTGCACTAGCAGAATGAGCCTTAAAAGCAAAAAGTGTCCTGGAGGCAGAAGAAGTTGTAAAAACACGTTAAGGACAAATGCTACTCCTGTCTGAGGCTCAGATATGAGTTTCTACCCACCAAAAACTAGGAGGCATAGTGAGACAGGAAGCACAGCTGCTGCACTGGTCAGACTAAGATAGTCTTCATATGGCAGAAGCCCATTAGTGCTCAGACCATAGGCTAAAGAGGATTACATTGATGGCATTGGGAAAGGAGATTCTGTAGAACGAGAGAAATAACCCACTATTCTATTTCCTTATAGTAAATCCCTCAGGTGGTGGAAATAGGATACAGGCTCCAAAGGAGTAGCTGCATGGAGGGTTCATTCCATCTTTTCCATCTTCCTTCACTGTGAATCTGAACCAACACATTTAAACCAAACCCAACAGAAATGAGAGTCCTGGAAAAGATAAAACATTTTAAACTGCTTCTAAAAACAGTTCATGGAATTCTTTAGCTTAGTCTTACTTATGCAAAAGCAAGGGGAGTGCATTAATCAAAGCCATGTGGGAACTGTGCAATATTATAAATGGGAGAGATTAAAAAAATATAAGAAGAAAAAGAGAGAGAGCCAACAATGTGGAAAGATATGAAGAGACTCAGAAAGTGGATCAGAGAGACCAGGGGACTGAAATCATGGCCAAGAGAACAACAGGGGAGCCAAAGGACAAAGCAGAGAAGGGAAAGGAGAAGCAGAAGGCAAAGTCTGCTACTCAGTACCATGCCAAAACACAGCTAAGAAATGCAAAGAGCTGGAGAAGAACGGTATCGCCACAAATTTAAAGCATACTCTGAGAACAACATTATCGCTGTGCTGCTGGCTACTTACAGACTGATTCCACTATACATAAGGAAACATAACCATTAGGTAACTCATAACTTTAAAACCTACCTAAATGTTGCCAGTGCTTACTGACTGCTAGGATTTCAACATCACAATTCATTTTAAATGCTTTTTTCTAGTATAGAAGTTGTTTTGCTGCTTCGGTTATTGACATTCTATAGGCTTAATGTCCTTTCTCCTTTTCTTTGTGTATTGGCATTGTCTATTTCTCAACAGGGGTCAATTTAAAAGTAGATTAAATTTATGAAGAGTAACTTTGTTCATATGGTATAGTACTCTCCTCTTAAATTAACATGTCCTATGAATTCAAAAAAGGCTTATGTTCCTGTTAGAAATCTTGTGCTTTGCTTAGATCCTTTCCAAAGACACTTCATGATACCTTTTTATTTTAATAAAACCTTTATCAAAACCAAAGGTATCTTGATACTATCATTTCCAAAATCTCTCTGTCATATGGACAGAATTAGAGATTAGAATTTTTAATTTATTACTTAGTAACCTGCTCTTCATCTTTTACTGAGCTGAAGCATCACAGTTTAATAAGAACTTAGTTCTTATTTGTTGGATTTTTTTCCTTTATAGATTTTGTCTTGTTTTAGGTTGTGCACATATTTATCTACAACAAAATTAGGTTCTTGCGATCATATAATACTTATAGGAGCCTCTGAACTAGCAGGGTTTTTTCTATGCTGTATGTTTTTTCCTCATTTCTGTTTACTTGTATCTTTGGAAACTCTGATTTCCTTACATTACCTTTTGTCTTGCTAACTATAATACATAATGTAAGATAACATCAAACAACTCCAAGGGAGCCAGCCTATTCTTGCATGTGTGGGTGGGTGTTTACCCGCATCAATATTCATTTTTAATCTCTTAATACATGTGCTGAATCATTAATGCTGCATTTCCAAACATGCAGTTGCCAATGTTAGGTTTGTTTGTTTTTTTTTTTTTTTTTAAAAAAAGTGTTTCCAGAAAGCTCTTTCACTGCTTCCTTTGGCTGTGGAAGTCTCATTTCCTTAGTCTATCTCAACAAAAGATGGTGATATGAAATCAACATCTCTCAGTACTGGTGTCTAGAGTAAATTATTTAACAATGAAAAAGTAAGCAGCTGTCTCAAAACCATCAGCCTTTTTATTTTCTTTTAAGCCAACTTATTAATACCTTAAGAATAACCTTTTCTTACTACATTCAGCCTCATACGTTCTGTGGCTCCCTGTGTTTCCTTCAGCTGTAAGTGCTCAAAAGAGCGTTGCCTGGTCCTGAGCTCCACTGCTGCATTCTGCAAGGCTGGTAAGGGATAGTGGACATCAAATGATTGAGATCACCAAAGCATTTTCATTCACCTACTTATGTTTGATGTGGACCTTTTAAATGACATTGCATAGTGCCTCTGTAGCTCTGAGGAATCTTTAAAAGACAAATTCAGAATGGATAGTTAGATGAAAGTACAACAGTAAAACTAAACTTATATATAAGAGTTATGGATCCAGCACAACTTCTTCTTCCAATTAACTGAAATATTCACCATCAATATAAATAGCCTTCAAGGCAGGAATAAGGGTGCACTGATTAACATAGTAAACAATCTTGCTCATCAGTTAACAAACAAAAAAACCCACAAAAACAGCTATATTTAGTGCTCTGCTGGCAGACAGTCAAGCCTTAAATAAGCAACTGTTGTGTTAAAATCTAAACAGGACTGAGGATGTTCTGAGTCGTAGATGGAGATTGCTGCTCGAAGGCTATGTTTACAACAAAGGAAACAAAAAAGTCAAACAATCTTCAGATATAAAATTCAACATCTTATATAATTATAGTATTTTATAATAACCTTTTGGTTGGAGGAAGGTACCTTGTTTTCAGTTTCATTGTTTACATTAATTATGTATAGAAAGCCTATTTATTATGCATGAAAGCTAACAGGGGCAGAGACCTATCCTACCGTTCATAGTAATTGTGTCTTCAACAGCATGAAATATTGGTGACAAGTGTTCTAAAATATTAGAGTGGAATTTTAACTTCTTCTTTGTATATTTTATTTTTCATCATCTGTAAATGTTCAGTATTAACTGAGGTAGAAAATTCAACTGTTATAGAATGCTATCATTTCATCATCTATGTTTTTTGATGTGCTGCTTGAGCATTGCACTGTGCATATCTGAGTTAAGATCCCTGTTTCTGAGAAAGTTTGCACAGTTCAGGAGTAATTTATTTTCAAATACACAGATTTTTCCAGATGTCATTACAAGCAAATGCAGTATGATGGCATTCAACTATGTCATGCAACCGAATCCCTAGCTGTTTGAGAAAACAGAATGAAAATGTAATCTTATTAATTTATGAATGAATCTTTGAACTTTCTGATTATTACCTCTTACAATGAAGATCTGTAGTTAAAATTTCCAAAGGCAGAAAACTGATAGCAGCTCTCATGGAAAGCTCTAGTTAAGAAAGTATCAAATCCATTTTTAATTCCCATCATGTAAATTCTAATGACTGAAACAAAATTTTGTAAGTTCCACTGATTTTTTTTTCCAATAATTTTTTTTTATTTTCTATGGAACAGAAAAAAAATTCACACACAGTTTTGTGTTTTAAAAGAGATTTAATGAAAAATAAGTATTAAAAGGAAAAATAAATTATATTTCATTATTTGTAAAGGAAAAGTTTACTTTTTTAACTGATGAAGTTTTAATAATTTTTTGTGAAGAATGTATGAAAAATCCTGACAGAGACATTGTATCAGAAAGAAGAGGGGTGTGTATGGGGGGGATTCTCTTCAGATCTCTTTGTTTAATGGCCAAAAATTTCCTTAATATTATGTCCAGTTGCTGTTGTCATCTTTGTTTAGACTTAAAATCTGAATCTTACTCTTTTACTTGTTACTTATCTTTTATAATATTTTAAATAATATTTATGCCAATTACAGAGAAGAGCAATAAAAGATCTTTTTTTCTATCCAATAATATTCCCAAACTGAATTTTTTCAAAAATTTTAAAATAACCTTTCCACTCCTAAGAATAATTTTATAGTACTGAGGCTTATAAATATAGGCAATTTGAGACTATGTCAACTACTTCTCAGTACATTTTTGTGTTCTGATATAATCTGGTTTTTCAAGGAAAATGGACTCTTCAGCTCAAAAGAGCTGAACTTTTTTGTAGCACTCGTCAACTTAAAAAAAATTAATTCGAAGAAGATAGATTAGTCCTAACACTTCTACTTGGTGTCTAAATACACTACTTTCTCAAAGGTAGATACCTTAAGCTATTAGTACTGTAGTGTATTATAAAGTTCATGTGAAATTTCACACAACTTTTTTATGTGTATTCTGTTTTCAGTTATTTCTTACAGGGTATTAATGTAGTGTTCGACAAACTATTCACATAAAAAACAAGGACAGTAAGACAAAATCAGTTGTTGAAGGAAAACGTGTACAGTTAGAAAACCTGAACATCACTGCACTGTAAGTGAAAACATTTGCCTTCATAATAATATCTGAAATAAATTCCAATTCTTAAAGCTTGAAACGGATTCTTGATCGAGATATAAAAAACACACTTTAATGTAGTATTTTTAAAGACATTCAAAGAAAAAAACAAGATCAGATATTTAACTGTATGATATTACTTTCTCCCCCCCCCCAATTATTCTCGCATTCAAATTGTAATCCTATCTCAACAGTCAGAAATTAGATTAAAGACCTCATGCATTTTTGTGGGCTTGGGAAGCACACCTTATATTTTGAAAACAAGAATTTTCTGAAAGTCTAATTAAAGTCTCAATAGGCCAATCAAAGTACTATAATTAGTCTCTTTAGAATTATTCTAGCACTTACAGTCTAAAGTATTCAATTACACCCCATTCTAAATTAAGTAACAGTTAAAGCTGACACACACAAGCATTCCAATGTCTACCATCTTTTCTGAGGTTATGCTTGACATTTTCAGTGTGTTGTTTGGCAAGTCATAAGCTTCCCAACTTTTTTGAAACTAATTTTCCTGATGGTGGCTTGTTCTACCTTGTTATTGGGTGTCCTTGAGGTTATCCAGTACAATTTCTAACAATAAGCTTACTTTTTTTTCGGCAATTTTTTCCCTGCTTTTCTCGGCGTGTCATGTTACATCTAAACATGTCACTTTTACATACATTGGATAATTTTCATTGCACTCTCTGTTATTCACAAAGGTAGTTCTGTTCTTTTCCCGAGGCTTCATTCCTTTAGCAAATAATAATTGACCATTTCTGAGTAATGTTTATAGCTCTGGAACATCTGGTATCATTCTGTGCCTGTAATATCATCTTGTTTGGGGATGCCTGTTATAAACCACTATTTGACTTCACAGTCTTCAAATCAAGCCTAGGTAATGTTTTATTAGTACAAGATAGTCAAAGATACAACCTAGTTTTAGGGCCATTAATAGTTGCCTCTACAAAAATGATGATTGATGAGAAGATGTATGTGCATGCCTGTAGATGCACTGTGTTTCTGTTGTTACCTGTTATTAATATCTATTAGTTATGACATACCACTCTGAATTTATCAAAGTTGCTTCCCAGCATTATGTTCAGCTAGGTTTCCAGTACTTAACTGTTTGCTGCACCTGCCTTGCCATGTCTAAACTCTCACACCTCCAGTCCACTTCCCTACTGACTATATTGCTGGAACTCGGTATAAAGTTCTTCAATTTGAGGCGGAAAATTACAGAAGGAAGAAGGTGTCATTCTGAATACCTTCAGAATGCTTCAGTTGACCAAAATTGAATTCTACAGTCAAGATAGCACTTTAAAATATTCAGATATACTTTCTTGCAGGAGTTACACTTTTGTTCCACTTGTTTAATTTATTTAATCAAATACAACTTTGTTACACACATATCAAATGAAGATTGGTGAGATGAACTAGCTTCTGTAATTTTTGTAATGAAACTTTTAAAGTGCCCTCTGTTTCTGTTTCTTTAGTTGCAAGTCTCTGATCAGCTAACTAGACTCCTTCAAAAGTATTACTGACTGATGGAGATTGGAGGGAGAGACACAGAGAGAGAAAAAGCTCTGCTGTTTGCATCCCTAATCTTCTGTTTTGTTGTAAGATCATTTTGTGTAGTTTCTCCAATAATTTCTCTCACTCCCCTTATTTTCTGACTTCCAGAAGTTATACTCGAGTAGAAAGTATGAGAAAGTAAAGGAATAGTGGATATAGTTCACTATGATTAAAATGTAGTAGAAAATTGAAGGTAATATTACAACTAAATTTGCAAATCTTTCTTCAAGCATTAAAAAGGGTATTTTTTAAAAAATCCAGCTTGTACTTTTTCCCTGAAGTATGTATTTTTGAGGATTTCATTGGTTAAATAAAATATTAGATAAAAAAATACATTGTGCATGTATATGATACCAATATCTATACAAAAATGTTTTTTGTTTCAACATGAGTTTTCACTTTGAAAGTTAACTCAGTATGCATCATTTACAACAGTCAAAACATATGGGAAGGGTTCTGAATCTATCAAAAGGAACTTTAGTCACTCTGTTGACCCACTTCCAAGTTACTAGCCTTGTTTCCACCTCTGTATTGGATATGCATTAAGCGTTTAGCAGAAATGTTTGGTAATATTTAATATTTCATTATTAATATTAATACCAATTTTCACCTGAATAAAAACATTTTTTTTGTTTTTTCTTGAAAGTAATAAAATTCTATGTTGGTATTTTCTCCAAATTAGCAACAAATGCTTTCCTCATGAAGGATCATAACTAACAAATATCTAAGAAATTCACAAACTCTCCTGCTTTGCAGGAAGCAGAGTTATGCAATATTCCAGTATTCCTACTTGTTACTGTTGCCCCTTTCACACCAAGTTCTCAATTATGTTAGTTTTTCATTTGATCAGTACCAAAATGTTCATGTTACTGTGTTCACATTATTACTCTCTTTTCTGTATTTTCTCTTCTCCTCACACCTTTCCAATGTGTGCATTGCTCACATGGGCAATACAAGAAAGTATTGGGTAGTACCAGAAAGACCTCAACAGTTTCCCGACTTGGTGCCTGTTAAATCCCTAACTCTCAAAGGCATTGTATAAGGGTTGTTTTTGTTTGGAGGGATTTTTCTGTTTGTTGTTTTGGTTTGTTGGTTTCTTTAAGATATCAAATTCACTTGTGGACAATGTAGATTTTCTTCTATTTCTTCCCTTCATTTATGCAAACAGTATATTTATTTCCAAGGACGGAGGCTACGGTGTGAAATGTGATTTGCAAACCTACAGAAAAGTAAACTTTCAAACGCAGAGCCAGAATTGTCTGGAGGCTACAGTTTCCCTGGAATAGAAGCTTCCATAAAAATCTGTGCACCCTTCACACACCTTGGGATGTCTTGTGGGTCTAAAACCAGGAATTACCCCACAAATAGCAGAAAAATTTATCCTGAGCATAATGGGACTCAACTAACTCAAATAAAATCTAAGTCTAAAGCCTAGTTTGTGACTAATTTTTATATGTAAAATATTTTTTAGTAAATACACTATAAAGTTCATATTTGTATGTAAGTAATCAAAGTAATTTGTTACATGGTACAGCCTAAACTCCACATGCTAATAGTCATCTTCTATTTCACAGAGGATGATCCAAGTTAATATCAGGCTTGCCTAATGAGGTGCACTATGGTTTCTAGTTTACATCCCACAGGCGTAAATCCTCAAGATAGGTCACGAGAAGATTGCGTAAAATCACTTCAGTCTTGAATTTTCCTTGTAGAGTATTATTACATTATCTGTCATTGGATCTTTATTATTTGTCTGTAAAGTTGTCTATGAGTCTTTTATCTAGATTTATTCTTTCTGTATGTTTGAATTTGCATGTGGGATTTTTCTGCCTGTGTATTGTACTCCTTGAGAGTTCCACTAGAATGTGAAATATGCTACAGAGAAGAAACTATTGCCATGAATTATTGAATGATTAACATCCCATGAAATTTTGTAGTAAAATGACTTTTTTCTTTAATATGCATGATATTCCAATATAGAATATTTATTGTTGCCTGTCATTTAATACAAGCTGTTAGACTTGGAAATAATGCTATTAATACAATAATAATACTTAAGACGAAAACACAAATATAAATTGTTCCAGCTCCTCACTTGATATAAACCAGATTATGCAATTAACTGAATTTAATACGTCTCTCATTTAGTCAATGGAATGACACTGATATTCAGGCGCAGATGATTTGTCACATTACTTCTAATTTATATGTATCATATTACAAGAAAGAACTATAATGATGCATCCATTTATCTTGGACAAAAGACTGTGACTTAAACTAGTTATATAGAATGCATATCTTCTTCTCTTGTCAAAATTTCACATATTTGTTTTTCTCAGACATTTAACTGTTTTGGTTTTTTTTAAGCTAATGTAGGACAGTTCAGGTGAGGCATGATGTTAGACACTCAAATATTTCATCGCCTCTTGATTGTAATTATTTTATCTCCCTCTTGATAACAGTATTTATTTGGGGCATTTTGTGATTTCTCTGCTTAATAGTTGAGAAATGAGGTTACAGTCAGCAACTCAGAAAAATGTGCATGTTTCATAAGTAGAATAGCATTTTTACTTTCAACTTTCCTTTTCCTGGTTTCTCTCAAGAATCACATTCTTCTGTGCAAAGAACTAATTTTTCCCAATAATGTAGACATCTTGCTCAGTCTCTTCTGTTCAGTAGGTATAGAATGCCTTTGAAATTTCTGAGTTTTCTCAAGGAAGAGAAAAGCCATTAAAAATACTTTGCATAGGGGTTGGGAGGGGGAAATCAGGGGAAAAAAAACCCAACAAACCACCAAAAAGCCATAAAAAATGAATTTATTCCAGAAAAAGTACAATGCATTGCCAGTATTTAGAATTTTTCCTATAATACTTTTTCTGGTACTCCATAATTTCAAACAATTTTTTCTAAGAGTAGCTCTGCCTGTTGTTTTTCACACATTCATCTCTATTATTTCACTTACTCCATCACAACACGATGTTTCCTTTCTTAAAAATTTTTTTTTTACATTTTTATTTTGGGCCTGATTGCTTTTAATAGTCTTAAAACAATATTACTGTTATGCTCAGCTGTCTCATGCTCATGTTTTTATTTTGGAAAAATGAATTGGGGGAACATACACGGCAATTGCATAATATACTCACAACCATTACAAGTAACTACCCAAGCAATGTAAAAAAATTATAGTAAGCTACAGAAAGACATTTTCAGAATACTGTGTTAAATTTAGAAAAAAAAAAAAAAACTTAGAATATTTCTCTATTTCTTCCTTACCCTCTCCAATGAAAGGATGACTAAAAACTTCATAGATACAGAAGCTGACTTTAACTTTGTCTATGAAGACTTCTCAGATTTAAGTATTTATTTCTGTTGTATGGTAGGTTTTTTGCTCCCTATTAAATAAAAGACCCCTCATGTTATCAAATATTTTTAGAAACTGATATTCTAAACCACTTAAACTCTACTACAAACCTCACTGTAACCTTTTATGCATTATTTTTATAAGAATATAAATCCAACTATCCTTAATTTGTTAAAAAAACCCCTTCAGCTGAGGAGTCTGTTAGTAGTGAGCAGCTCAACAAATATCTCATGAAAGAGCAGAACATATAGAAAAGCTCAGTAGCTTCTAATACTCTGCTCCTCAAAATCTTAACAACAACAATAGTTTCTTTCTTCTATCCATTTATCTATGATTTTTATACTCATGCAAACTTACAAATATTCCGATCTTATGGAGATGCTTTTATTCTTTTTATTTACACCTTTTTATTTCATTTTGTTCCTCCCTCATTTATGCCAGATATTCACTGTCATCAGACAATGATTTTTCCTTATTTCTGTTATCTGAGGCTCTTCTGATTTTAAAGACCAGAGCCATCAGAACCTTCATACTTCTCTTTTACAGGCTGAATAGGTCCAGTCTGCTGAATTATTTGTCATATACATCATACATATAGATTATATATGTATAAAAGCTTTTCCTTAAGACTGAGAATATTTAACTCGTAAATCAGGAATTATATCGGAAAAAAATGCTTGTAGTGACAGAGGTTTTGAAAACATGTGCCTGACAGTTCCTAAACACTTTTGAATGAATAAGTGCTGACTTATGCTCAACTTCAGATCTTCACTTACGCCTCTAGTACTGTAACTTGCTTCCTGCAAGTTGTCCACACACCTGGTTTGCTGCTTCTAAGTTAATAAGGAATTGAATAAAAAATTCAATCTCTCAGTTTATTCCATGCAGAAAAACAACTTAAAATAACCAGTTGAATACAAATACTCTTATTAATAAAGAGGAATTTAGTCCCAGAATTATAAGAACTGCACCCATCTTCTAGATGCTTTATACAGTACATGTAGTTATATTAGTATATTTTTAATACCTCTCTCTCTTTCTCCCTCACTGTCTTTTTCTCTCTGTTTTAAGATTCATCATCAAATGAAACAAAATAAAGTGATTTTTGGGGATGTCTCAACATACAGGTGAAGAAGTGGTTGAAATGTTCTGATTACCACAGAAGATACACTTTTCTGATATCAGTTCTTAAGTCCTAGGAAAAAATTAAAAAATCTGTCATGGGTTTCTTGGAAAAGCAGTAATATTTTTAATGAAGGTTAATGAAAATTTTAATCAAATTTTTACATTTAAATTTGATGAAGTAGGCTTACAAGCAGAATTCTATCCTTTGATTTTAGAGTCTTCTCATTATAAAATCGACCTTGGTGTTAATCATGTCAAAACTTACAACAGTTCACTGCTATTGTAGGATACTTACAGAAAATAATAACAATATTGAACATGAAAATATTATTTCAGAAGAAAATAATATGAAATTCTTATTTACTAACTAATTTTAAAAATCAATCCCAAACAAAGTCAGCCCCAAAGTCCTCTCATGGCGTGATAAAAAGCAAGCCTGAATTGCCCTGCCAACAGAACCATGGACAGTGCCTAACTGGTTGCAATGTCTTTAAATTAACTACCACTCAGTAATCTATAACAATAAAATTAACAAAAAGACATAGAATAAAATATATAAAATTTAAAACTGTGTGTATTAACTACTACTGGCAATTTGTAGAGATGATCAGTATATTGCTCAATGTCAGGGCCTTGTAATCTGTTTTTTCTAATTGTAAAGGTCTTTAAAAATTGTTACTTTTCTTTTGATAGGTAAATCTAAGCAGCCATCTAAAGAGTGTCACTTCAGTTTGCTCTGTAGAGCAAATTCTGACATCATGAGGACAACTGTCTTCAAAAAGTGTGTGGAGTTTTGTGCGGAGCTCCAGAGCTTTTTGCTGTGTACCAGGCAATTCTATCACACCAACATGGATAAAAATGCAAAACTGGTCCAAAACTGAAAACTACTGCTCTCATATCCTTTGAAGAAAGAAATATTATATGTGACAGATATATTAACTTTAATTAACTTTATCAAATTATCAAATACATATTCAGTACATCAAGACTCCTTTATCTATGGGTGATGTTCTCTCCAAGAAATGTTTTATTGCAGAGCATGCATTGAGTGGTGTTAGTGATATTACTGGAATGATTAGCAATGTGAAATACTGTTAGTTCTGAATAAGGTTGACAGAGTCTGGCTCAAACAGGATAAATGAAGAGTGAGAGTAGAAAAAAATTAATCACTTCAAGTTACAGGACTGGAATGAAACCCTGAACTAGCTCCTATAAAACTGTTTATGAGCTTCAGCTGTTCTCATGCTGAGAACATAAACAATCCTTGTTTGCTGATGCTTAAATGCCTTTAAGAGAGAACTATCACCACAAAATCTTTACATGTAAACTGAAATCCCTAATTACTCTCTGATCTATGGACAGCTTACTCATTTCCTTTATTAATGTATTTTGGCCAGAATCCCCAACTGAAAACAGACTTATGAATTAAATCTCTATAAAGAACTCTTCCGCATTTGTATGTAGTATGAGACAGAATTCGACCATTAATTGACCATTAATGACTAGTGTTCATAAAAAGGAAAAAACTACAGTTTTATGTTTCAAACAAAGTAGTACACACTCGTATACATTTCATCAAGCTGGCTTCATTGCCCAGTATCTCAGAAGACAATTTTGTATTTCTTCCAGAGGTGGTGGTGGACTGTCTGTTTTCTAGGCTTTGAGAAAAGCCTATCTGATGGTACAGGGAGCCTTCTTCAGTTCCTTTCAGCTCTTCTCTGGCTGTTTATTTATTTATGAAGAAGCCAGTTACAGATACTTTGATTAGAAATGCAAAGCTGTAAAATGAGATTCTAGAAAACTAGGGATCAGGTTAGACTCTGAACTAAGGTTCAGAGAAGACTAACTCTGGGAACACAGCCCAAGATCCCTAGTTCCTGTGTGAGTGTGTTTGCTGAGGTGCTACAGATCATGATGCTTTTGTCTGTCCTGTGTGTACTTTAAGGATGGGATTGACCTCACTTTTAACTATGAAACTAAGCATTTAGTTAAAACCAAATGTTTAACTAACCTGCATATTAAACAACTAACTGGCTGAAAACTAACTTGTGTGTGATACCTAACTTTCAAAAAAATTAACATACACTATGGTACTAAAAATAAAATGTAAATAGATGTAAGTATTTGTAAACATATCAGTTAAATCTTAGAATAAAATAACTGAAGTATTGAGTAAAATTTACCTGACTCCTCATTTCGTTTAATCTGTTTAGAAACAGTCCCATTCATACCTATTTTTTTAATTTTACCTGTAAAGTTTTTTCAAAGTGCATACAGATATAACCACACTTCAATGCAAGCAAATGTGAATTCGTTTGAAAATATCTGCAAAATGTTACCATTTTGACATAAGAAAAAAATCATATTCATTCCTGTAATATTATTCAATGTATCACTATGAAAGATGAGTTAAAATGAAATATATTTTTAAGTATTATACCAATTTGTTGCACTAAAAAGATAAAATTGTTTTTAAAAAATCAGTATTGCTTTATACCTTAAGTTCATTTTCAGTCTGTGAAAGACATGAGCATAAGCTCAGTCAAAATTTAGAAAGCTGTACAAAAGTTTAAGAAAGGTTTGGAGTTAATTCTTTTTCCTTCTCTTTGTTTCTTTGACTTTGCTAATATCTTTATCTTTCCTTCCTTAAAATTAATGGAAATATGAAAGGGATTTGAAATGCAAACATTATAAAATCAATTATTTATGAAAAAAATAATTTAATGATATCTTTAAAAGAGCTGCAAAATATGAGTTTCCTTTATACTTTCAAATTTATTTTATTTTTGTCCAATGGAACATTATTAAGGAAAGTGCCATAGATTTTGTTGTTGTTGTTGTTGTTGTTGTTGTACAAATGCTTGTCAAATAACATCTGGAGTTAGCACTTTGTGTCTCTTTAGGTGTTGTAGCATTACTGTCTATGACTGGTCTCCAGTCTCCCTTAAAAAAATCTGATTAGATTGAAATACTATCTATTAAAATTATGATTATGATAAAACCCTCATGAACATCCATGTACTGGTATACGTCTTAAAAGTCTTTAGTGACATTTGAGAGTCAAAGGACATTTGAGAAAGTCCACAAAGGGGTTAACTGATGTCACACTTGATGGACAAAGATATGTTGTTCTGGACTGGCAGAGGAAGACCTCAGGCACTTATATTTAGGCAATCAAGCCCTAAACATTGAATTTAGAAATCTGAAGACCAGCATAGAAGGAAGAGGACCAAACGAGAATAATGCATGTTGAATATAAGGAATTAAACAAAGTTGTTTACTGCAAATACTGAACAGATTGAAAGCAGTAAGAGATTAGTATCCAGATCCCTACCAAAAATCCTCATTCAATCATATATATTTAAAACAATCGTGTCATATGAATGGAATGTATTAAAATAATGGATGAGTGTTGCATCATTCTATGCTTCCTGTCAGAACTTGTTTTAGTACTTTATCTGGGGACAAGTCTTTAGAAACATCAGATGAATTGAAAAAATAATTAAATTTGAGGCCTTAGATATAAGCTTTGAGTCTTCCAAGCTGGGAATACATGCACAGAGTCCTCATTTTCTAGACTGGACACATATGTCTAAACATTTCTGCATGAAAGATAGTGGCTGTGAGATAATCTAAGGTGCTGAAAATGCGAGAAAATATACTATCCACTCTTTGTTATTTTTATTATTTGAACTAATTCAAAAGTACGAATTTTACTTTTAATTGTGACTACAACACCTTTTGAAACTGTTATTTTCCATTTTAATCCTTTTGTCTATTTTTAAATGGCCTCAATAAATGGCAATGAAGATTCTATTTTTTTATGCACAGTGGTATATACTTTTCCTGAATCACATCTCATGTAGTTCCTGTAAAATTTGTGTGAACTAGAAATCACTGCTGAATTTAGACTAACATCTATGTAGAAGTCAACTGTGGTAATGCAGGCAATCCAAATAAAAATCATGTCGGGAAAGTCATTATATTCTGCAATTACTATAATGGATTTTATAATGTGTGCTAGAAATGAAGAAGTTTTGCCTTCTACACAGTTTTATAATAACACTTATAAAATTAAATAGCAATTATGATATGAATATAAGAGACAGGTCATAGTTATAGGATCTGGCTGCATCACCTTTCACTTTATGGTTGCTGCATTCATCCCTCAGGTGTTTGGTTTTTTATGCCTAATTGCCTTCATGTAACATTATACAATTCTTCCACATAGCTATACTGTGTAACTATAACTATAGCAATGTTTATTAACTTGGAATACCAAGAGTGTTAGATATTGCAATATAATTGTGCTAGAAAGAGGCAAGGTTGTAAAGAGCTGCCTCATCTGCTCAGAGTCAGAGGCTGTTGTTCATATTCCTGTTAACAAGCATTTTGGCAAGTGGCAAAGTCTGGCAGTGGAGATTTAGGCAATTCAGAGGATAAGATATTCACAGGCAGAAAGCAGATCTTCAAAGAATTTCATTAATATCTTTAAGTCAATTTGAGCAGGGACTTTCATAGTCCTTTTAGAATCCAGCCTGAGCAATACACATGCATAGCCATGCTACTTAAAGCCTAGTATTTTATAATGATGAGGTGGGAAGGTCTAGTTCTTTTAAGCACTTCACACTATTAAAAACCGTCTTGAATTTAGCTCTTCTAGAACCTACAGTACATGAGTATGCATAATGTCTGTCACGTTTCTCCTCATCACATTTTTTCATAAATGTACTATTTTCCTGGCCAACCCACCCCATATACATCTATTCAGAGAGGGTTTAAAGGTGAAAATCTTAAATCTTAGACCAAAACATTTGATTCTGAGTTTCATTAAATGGAAAAAATGGTTTGTCCAGTTCTGAAGGATTTAGAAGAAACCTAGACCTGAAAGCATTTGGTGTGTATAACATCAGTGTTTCCAACAATGATGACATATCAACAGTAAGGAAAAGCACAGACAAGCCCATGAAGGTGTGTTATGAGGGCCTTTTCATTTCAAGAGAAATAGGAGTACATTGTTGACTGGTATGAAGCAAACCAACTTGTAAAGATATGTTCTCGCTTCAAAGTAAATAGGTTTGACAGCTTTCAGCAACTCAAAGCTTCAGGTCCCCCCTGTGTTGTTGACCTAACTGGATTTTGTTTTCAGACTTTCTTACTGGATTGAAGCAAGGAAGCCCTTTTTTAATTATACACCTTAATGCTTGTTGAGAGCTGAAGGATAGGAGCAAATAAGCTAAAGACCACCAGATCAAAGTACTTTTATAGAGTGCAATACTTTACCCAGCAGCAAAAGACATATCAAGCATTGACCTCTTTGCAAAGGCATTTAGACTCATGGTTGGCCTCTTAACAGTTATTTCTGATCTCTTCCCCTGTTTGCCACAATTCATTTCACTTCTCTTCTGCTGGAGGATGGTTCATAGCAACTACAAATTATAGAGTTCACTTAGTGCAGTAGTGGCAACTGCTGCAGAAACTCTTATAAGAAGGGAGACTAATACTTCAAAACCTCATAGAATTGACTTATTTTCTTTCTTTTTTTTTTTTTTTTCTTCTAGCTTTCACTGCAGAGGTAGGTATTTGCTATTAAAATATATAAGACTGAAGAAGAATTTCTCCCACTGTCATATTTCTAGTGTCATTAAATATTTGGTTCAGAGTTTATCCAACTCGAGCAAGTTTTCAATGTTTTTATTGCACATAA
>NW_020955575.1:1767567-1769515 GCF_003031625.1 Empidonax traillii
CCTGAACTGAGGGGCCCAGAGCTGAACACAATACTCAAGGTGTGGCCTCACCAACGCAGAGTACAGGGGAAGGATCACTTCCCTGCTCCTGCTGGCCACACTGTTCTTGATGCAGGCCAGGATGCCATTGGCCTTCTTGGCCACCTGGGCACACTGCTGGCTCATGTTCAGCCTCCTGTCGATCAGCACCCCCAGGTCCCTTTCATTCACTTTGCATAGAAAAAAAAATATAGATCCTTGTTTCTGCCTGGTGCTGTGCAGAACAGAAAGGCAATGGGACAACTTACTCCAGTATCCTGAAAAAGATAGTGAAAAAGTTGTGACTACTGATGTTATTTCTTTAACCATTCAGCATACTGATCATGCATTCTATCTCAAAGAACTGCTAGGATGTAGATGACCCCAAGGTATGTCAGGAATATACATCCCAGAAACCAGTCATGAACAATTAAACTGTTAAATGATATGAAATGCTTACATTTGGAGTTTACTTCCTTAGTTCCCCCCCTCCAGTTTTCATATCTTTAAATGTATTTATTTCTTAATGTTTTTTGCCATGTCTTTTGTGGTTCCACTTTTGAGAATGAATGTAATATACATTTCTGTTTTTCAACAAATAAGGTCCCAAGGAAAGGTTCCAAAATATTTCTCTCAAATTTTGTGATTTCTGCACACATTTTCCTTTTCTATTGCCCTTTTATGTCTCTTTTTTCTACTGATCTTATCTATCTTTTCTCACGCTCTTCAGTTCATTTAGGCTTATGCTCTATCACTACAAATCATTGCTGTGTATTAATTTGTCTCCTTCTGATATTAATATCCAAGACAAAGGCCCTGTTGAAGAAAGCCTTCTCTGACAATTTTTCCTCTCTTTGGATCTCTGTAGGATTAAGAGCCCAAGTTTCTCAGCATGCACTGAACTAGTCTTTCAATAATTTATCTGAATTCCTGCAGATCTTCATTCTTTCTTCTGGCCCTCTAACCAGTTTTCCTGTCTGTGGCAGCTAGATCATGATCATTTGACCCTTTAATTTTGTAAGTAATTTCTACTATAAAAAGCAGTATTTAGAATTTCTTAAGCTAAAATTAAGCAGAGACGGACACTGCTAAATGTAGATTTTCAGCTAACTTTTGTGCCATCCCATTTTTCAAAAGGTGACTTCAGAACTGTAGGTTCTGAATAATAACTGAACAGATAAATAACTGAATGCATGTTCACAGTAATATTTTCAAATGATCTCCATTAATTTATCAACTGACAGTAAATGGGTCTGAGCTGCACAAGTACTAGAAGTTATCATTTGAAGTGAATAAAGAATAAATGAGCACGGTGAACGAATTTGCTCTGCATTTCTTCAGGTTATAAGTAAAGACCTATGAAAGCACTTGCAGGTTAGGAATTTTCTAGCCTGTAAGGCTTTTATCTATACTGTAACTCTTGTAAATGACCAGCATCAACAGAGAGACTCCCTGGGCAGTGAGATCCAGATTTTAGAAGTTTTCTTGGCACCTCCTCACTTAGCTCCAGTAAGAAGACAGATGCCTACTTGCCCTTCAAACTCAGGATGATATTCATATGGAGTTTTGGTCTGTGCTATGGGTTTTTTTCTTTCTTTTACAGAAATTTTTCATTTCCACTCTTAGACATCGCTGTTTTAAAAAACTTCTTGATGGATCACTAAGTAATAATATAACCATATATATGGATATAATTATAATAATAATATGGAAACTTATCCTTTCAAGTGATCATCACAACAGTAAATAAAGACATGTAGGACTGAATTTTTAAAAGTGGTCTTTTTATCAAAATGATGCAAATTAATGATTTTCATTATATATCTTTTAACATGGACCATTAATTTCAAGATCCACACTAAAAAAATTTTAGGAGTTCTAGTTTAATAGATGGATAAAAGTGTCTGTACAATTAGATAATTTTAAGCTT
>NW_020955575.1:1769886-1780513 GCF_003031625.1 Empidonax traillii
ATAATAATACGGAAACTTATCCTTTCAAGTGATCATCACAATAGTAAATAAAGACATGTAGGACTGAATTTTTAAAAGTGGTCTTTTTATCAAAATGATGCAAATTAATGATTTTCATTATATATCTTTTAACATGGACCATTAATTTCAAGATCCACACTAAAAAAATTTTAGGAGTTCTAGTTTAATAGATGGATAAAAGTGTCTGTACAATTAGATAATTTTAAGCTTGTGTTCATTTTTTTTTTCAGAAAGACAATTTTGTATTAGCTGCTAGAAAAAGAACTTTCCCTATTAATTCAGTAGTTGTGCTCAATATAATGATAAAAATAAATACTTTTTTCCTTTAGATCATTAAATTTATTGTACTCTTATTTTTGAAAATCTATCATTTTATCAATCCCGTCATAAACTGCATGGTAAGGTATTAGAACGTGTAAGACTTACAAAAAAAAAAAAGCTGAAAGTTATATTAGAAGTAGCAAACTTTACATTTTTATAGTAAATTAATCTTAATAAACAATCAGTGTCTTGAAAGGAGAAAGCTAGTTTTACTCCATTAAGTTAAAATATCAAAGTTAAAAAAAAAAAATTAAATTTTATTTTATCAGCAGAACCAAAATTAAAAGGCTACAGAAAACAAGACTTAGGATCATGTGTTATCTGAAAAAGTTTAAAATTCCTTAATTCCATCTTTTAATCCCTGACATAAACATATTTGTAAGTGAAAGAAACTTGAAAATTCGTGGAAAGGCAACACTGGGTGCTGTACGGAAAATTGCTACTTACTAAAATTCTGGTTCCTTTTCATCTATCACTTTCTGAATGTTGAATGACAATTGTTTTCCAATTCAGAACTCTTGTGCATTACCAATTTGGGGTAAAGAGGCATTTTTGTTAGTAAGAGTGGGTAACAAGAAACAGATAGGGTTATGCTGTAAATTGTGGAAAATTCGGTTAAGTAAAATGACATACATGCATGCAAATCTTTCTAGAATGTTTATATTTCTGGATGCTGACATAATTTCTGGAAAGGTATAAAACCCCCCCTGAAATTATGTATTTTTAATAACAGTTTTAGTCCCTCTTCTGTTTAAAGATAGATGGTGCATGGACAGCTCTTGTCTACCTGCACATATATTTTTAATGAACTTTGTTAACACAGAACAACAAAAGTTATCATGATGATATGGAGCTCCTCCAGATTTGAGCCCCTCAAGATTTGAATCAAACTTTGCAACTTTTTTCAGTTGTTAATCAGTGGCTATAGCTAGGGAGAAATTTAAAAACTCCTACTTTTCAAATGTGCCAATCACGTTCCCTTTTACCCCTTTTAGAATAGTGTCTGATAACTCTATTATAAGAATAAGAATATAAACAGAATAACTTGTAGTAGAATTCCCAGTAAATACTATGTATTACTAATAAGTTACAAATTTTGATATATAGAGAAGTTTTGCAAATAAAGAGCCAAATACAGTCCCCTGGAGTAGATTCATTTCACTTAAGGTAGGGGAGTGGTACTCACTGCGCTCCCGTTATATTTGATGAGAGGAAATGAATACTTTTAGAACACACTTTCATCTGATCTAGATGATCTTTTTTGGGATGAGTTACATCATATGTTAGGATGTGTATCTCCAGAAAAACTTTGGTCAATTTGTCCTTCTGCCATCATAGGTTTTGGATTATTTGCCTCTTCTCCAATCAGTTTTCTAGAAAACATCCATGCTGGATTCGTAGACAAAGATCATAATTCTGTTTTTCCTGGCTAAATAAACTGACTTCTTTTGTCTGCTCCAAATTGAGTTAATCTTTCATGATAACTAGCATCACACACAGTATTTCAAAGTTATTGTCATAATTTCCTTGAACAATACTATTCTTTCCTATCTCTTAATGCAGTCTTGAGTCACATTTGCCTTTCCATAGCCTTATCACACTAGTTTTTCCCTTTCATCCTCAGTTCTTTTATAAATCCATGTCCTTGTGCTCACTTTTTCCCTCTGATGAGCTTGTAGTTATTTAAATTACTCTATTTAGACAGTAGGCTTGGCACTGCAAATTGTCACTGGCAATTCCCCCAAATTCCCCCATGCCTGCCAGTGTTTAAAATGAATTTGAACAGTGCCCTCAATAGCATGCTTTAATTTGTTCAGCTCTGAAGTGGTCAGGCAATTGAAAAAGACAATCATTGTGGTTTACTTGTATCTGAAAATATTCTGTTCTGTTCTATTTATCTCATTACAGGTCTCAAAATGTGGTATTTTACTATTTTTTAAATATTGATCATATCTCTTATATTTACTCTATCAAAACAATTTATTAGCCTACTCCTATTTATTTTTTGGCCCAAATTATTAATTAGATTATGCAAGATTTTTCTTACAGATTCTTTTTAGTGATGTAGTGATGCCTAATGTAGTGATGGAGCAAGAAAGGACTGACATTAAAATTAATTCATGTCCAGCATCAAAAATAAATGAATATCCTACTTGCTTTTATCAAGGGAGGAGATATTAAGGATGAGAGGAAAACTATGTGGTTAGAAGGGAAGAAACATCACAAAGAAAGTTTGTCCTAAAAAGTAAGAGTAATTGAAAAAAAATATCTAAAATGGTAAACCATGAAAGATCTCAGTCAAAGGAATTCATATTCCCTACCATAATATGCTGAAACATGCAGTATGTGAAATTGTCAATTCATCATTAGGAAGCCAGGGAAGGTGTTGAAATATAACAGATGGGAAATACAATGTCTGCTTTTACAAAGAAAGAAAATAACAATCTGAATAAGTGTAAACTCATTGTCATATGAATCAACGTTATCAAAAGCTCTGCACAAACTTCTGAAGGAAAATATAACCAAAGCAATAGAAGAAAGTGGAAAATGGGATAAAATGAAATACACATTTAACAAAGGTTGTTCATGCCTGGTTAATTTGATATCTTTTTTGATAAGTGAATTTTTAGATGAGGGAAATGAAGTACATTTATCTGGACTCAGGCTCTATGAATAATTGATTTTTCAGTTCAACTACTCATCTAAAAAAATTAGGAACTGGAAGAAAAATAATAACAATAATAATTAAAATAATTGCTCAAGGAATACAGGAAAGATAGCAGTTTAGTAGCTAGATACATACTTTCTATATGCATATGTGTTCATATAATGATTAAAAAATCCACAACATTTAAAATCATAGTAGCAAATAGTAAGTGAAGAAGGAAGATATATTCTCTCAAATCCGAATAGAGACTAACAGCAGTGAAATCATATAAGGTATATCTAGGTGTTTTTTTTAATAGTTTTATTTGATTAGGTATTCTAACAATTTTAGGAAAGGAGGAATTCAAAGACAGTTTTAAAATCAGCCCATGATATGTTAAGTTGTTTAAGTAGTTGCAGCTAACAATCATTTGCAAAACAAGAGATGGTATTCTTAATGCTTCAATATTTAAAATAAAGAAAGAATACTATCTTAACAAAACCAGAATCAAAAACATAGATTAAAATGCTTTATAGGGAAATAATAAAATTATTTTGCTTTGGTTACTCAAGTAAAACAGTAACATTAATAAAAATGCAACAGTTTGAAAAAGCTTTAGGGAGAAAAAATATGAAAAATGGTCAACATAACAGTCCCATTGGTAGGAACAGTAAATTGCTAACTTAATAGAAGTATCAGATATCTGGAAACAATTTGAAAAGCATCACACATCTCAGCTATTCCTTTCATTAGAATGTTTTAGTTGATTTTAAGGCTCTACTTTTATTTAGTTAGAAATAGAAGACATCAATGCCCTCACAAATTCCATCATAAAGTTGACAGTGGATATTATCTTGAAGACAAAAAGCCCATTCAGATGGATTGGTTGCTAATTTTCAGGATGTCTTAGGTTCTATATCAATATGCTTATTTAAAGTGCTTCTAAAAAAAAATAATATTCCCGTACAATGCAAAAGAAATCAAGATAATTCTTGTTCACTGTATCCATCGATAAAAATAATTGTTATAGGTTTCTGCCCCAGTTTTGGCAAATATACAAAGAGGTTTATTAGTTAGAAAGGTAAACCCAGATCAGTCAGGATTTATTGTGGTTAGACAAATTTCTGCTAATAAAATTAGGATGTCTGTGATTTGAGTTACGGTTCCCATGAAGATAACATCTGATACATTTTATTATCTCCTGAAATAGAGAAAAATCTTTAGCACAATATAGTATAAATAAATGTTCCTTCTGTTAAAAAAACCCCCACACCTATTTTGGAGAAAAACTAAGAAACGGCATTTTTGCTTCCACATGTGAGACTCCTGGAATTTTAGATTTAATGAGTGGAGTTTCCTCATTTAGCAAGATAAAAAAGAGAGGTACCCATTATCACTAGTTAAGAAAACTAAGACTCTCTGCACCATAGACTTTGGCGGTAATGAAATCTACAGGGAATATTAAAATATTCACTTGTAGTATTTCCTGTCTTTTAGATTTTTGTTTCAGTTGAAGAGATTTTAGAAGAAGCAAATGTTAAAGCTGATAAAAATTATTTATAGCTAGGTCTGATTTGCATTTCTGTAGAATATTTGAAAATAGGAAACACACAAGAGTATATTACATCAACAGGAAAACAATTTTCAGGAGCACCTTTTGTCTTTACAGTGGACTAGTCCTTTTGGTAGTCAGCTAAAAAACTCCAAGTGCTAACTCAGTCTTCATTTTCCTGAGACAATAAGATCCAAATCTTGTCCATCTATAAAGCTCAGTTTCATGTAGGGATGTTTAAAGTTATTCATTTCACTCTCATTCTGAAAGAAATATCAAAAACATCCATTTTGGTCTCCGGAATGCTCAGTTACTGTCATGGTGAAATGAATACCTTCTAACTCACAATGTTTTAAGTGGAACATGTCAGAAATAAGATGAAGCTTGTAGTTCAGTGTGACCTGTAAGGTTTGGGGTCAGTTGTCATGGCAATTTTTTTAAAGTTACTTTCTGGAAACTTTTATTAAAGAGGGAATAATCTGTCCACTTAAACTATTATAAATCTATTATTCTTTCTGGTTTTGGAGTATGTTTATTTTATATCTGAAACTAAGATACATTCTTATTAGAATAAACATCTTCTCACATGAGGTAAGTTTTCATATGTCTGTTTACTGAAACAAAAATTGAACTGGTTTTTGAATGTACACTGGTATTTTCATCAAACTTAGTAGGCAAATCACTGAGATTTATATCAACAAGAGGTTTGCAACAGTTCCAAATAAAGATAAAATTAAGGGAATCTGTTATGATGTAAGGTGACAAAGTTAAGCTTCTAAACATTTTTTATTTACACTCTAGTTTGAATATGGGCCAATAATCCATCAGGAGAAAACGGAAAGTTCTTGTACAGTCTGTAACAGTAACAGTACATGCTGGGGGATGAATGGATTGAAAGGAGTACTTGGCAATATTGGTAGATGAAAAATTAGACATGACCTGGCAATCTGCCATTGCAACCCAGAAATCCAATTGTATCCTGGGCTGCTTCAAAAGGAGCATAGACAGTAGCTTCAGGGAAGTGGTTTTCCCCTTCTCCTCTGCTCTCTTGAGATCCCTCCTGGAGTACTGAGTAACAGGTTAAAGTGTAAGAGTTCTAAAATAAAAAATAATAATTAAAAAAGACATTTTTGATGATGTGAACATTGCCCAGAGAAGTTGTGGAAGTCCCATTCCTGGAAGTGTTTAAAATCAGTTTAGATGGAGTTTCAGTCAACTGGTCTAATGGAGGGTGTCTCTGCCCATGACATGGGCTTAGAAAAAATAATTTTTAAGGGTCTGTCCCAATCCAAATCACTCTCTGATTCCATAATTTATTTAAGTCTTCTGGCCATCAAGAGTTCCACATGTGAGACTCTGAAGAATGACAGGAATAATAAATGTAATTAAAAGAACACAAAAGAAAGGTGACAAAGTAAATTCACAACATAGAAAGCTTCACAAAACATATATGTGGAAAAAAACTTTGATACATATTATATATAAACACCTGAAATGTTTTTATTACTAATAAGATGCCATGAAATGCAAATTAAACCATTTAAATTTGCTGCTTCAGGTCTTTAATGAACAGAAACTGTCAAGTTTAAGATCTTGTGTGAACTTTAGACTGAATTTTTTTTTTAATTTAGTGTCTCTCCAGGGACCCCAATGGAAAACTCATTTAGGGCATATGTGGGTTCTAAAGAGCAAAGATGCAAGGTTGCATAAGCAATGAAACTGGAGAATTAAGCAACAAATCTCATAGTGTCATGTACAGACATCCAAGATGTAATGTATTACGATGCACTGTATTGGTACCTCTTTTCGTAGAGATAAACAAGAGGTTTGTTAGAACAAAGAGAGTACTGAACTGTTCTAAAGATTGGAAGGGAAGAACCAAGACACAATGAACTACGATTGTTCTCTTCAAAGACAAATGAAAACTTGAAAGAGAAATATGACCAGCTGTAAATGTTCTAGATAAATTAGGTTTAAAACTGGTGTCATCCTTTTAACATACAACGATAACAAGAAATACAGGCTTTCTGAAACAATAGAACGGCAAAATTTTATCACAATATATAGTTAAAATGTAGAGATTTCTGCCACAGAACTCTACCCAAGAAAAAAAAAAAACTCACCTGTTTACCAGACTGAATAATGAGGGAATATTTTTTCATTCTAATGAATTTGGAGTAGTTATGAGACTTAGAGCTGCAGAGTATTGAGCAGTTATTAGAGTTATATATGAGACTAATGGAGGCAAAGGAAAAGGCAAATTTTATTCATATGTGTATCGCAGACAGGACTATTATCTGCCTGTAGGAATTTTACAGCAGTAGGAAGAAAAAACCAGTAAAGTCTTCCCATGTTTCAGTTTCCAGTTCAGTTCATTGACACATGGTTCACTGGTGGAGGATATCTCTATGCTGTCTCCATGGTGGAATACAGCTGGAGTATGCTGAACAGTTGGTTGAGGACACTGAGATGCAGAGTATTATTTGCCATCTGAGCATTTTAAACAATTATTTAATGAATGGCAAGCACAGCAGCTAATGGTAGAAACATTTCAGATAAACCAGCAGTGATTCTAATTGGAAGACCATCATACACTAAAGAACTAATAATCCACATAAGAGTTTGCCTAAGAAGGTGCAGGCCTTTGTTGTGCCACGCTGTATTATGATGTTTCCCCTTCAGGGTTGTGTTGTGCTGTGCACACTCCTTGGCTACAGGGTTTGCTTAGTTGGTACTAGTAATGAAGGAGCCCGTAGGCAGCTGCCATTTGCATCAGCAATAACACCACCTGTGTGTGCTTGTATTTATCTGAAAGTGAAACAGTCTGTTGTCATATGAACATCCTTTTGTTTGACACTAGAAATGATTAATAGAGTTGTTCTTTTCTGAGAATATCCTGTAAGAGCTCTAAAGACCAAAATGCCATCAAACAGATGGGATCTGCATTATGTGCTGTTCCCTGACTGGAGGTCTTTGTAATGATACACAACTGCTCCCTATATCTAAAGCTTGTAAGATTATCTATGCTATTGTCTTTTTCCCTGCAGTGTTAGCTCCAATAAATGGTGTTTTAAGCAGTATCTTACTGAACCCGACTGATCTTTTCACTGGGACCATAAAAAAACATTAGTCCCAGTGCCTTGCAGCAGTGCACTACAAATCCCAGGGTAGATAAATTAGGCATTTAAACCATCCAAGAGTGCTTGTTCCCCTGGAAGTTTAGGGATATGATGGAAGTTTCTTCAGGATCTGACAGCAGCACATAGGACTGTATTCCATCTTGCTTTGAGGTAGCATCTTCCAGAAAAGAGGATATCAGTCCCTGCCTTAGCTGTTCCAATTCACAGCAGCTACAGTGCAAACATCCTCTCTATTTTATATGCTGCCTGTACTATGGAAGGGATAATTCCCTGTTAGCAGTGTCGAATCTGGGAACAAAAATGTCAATGCTGCTCATCAGGATGAGTAGTTCCTCCCTACGCAAGGTAGTGAAAAAACACTCTTTATGTTTTCACACTTGTAAACAGTCTGGTGTTGACCATAAGACAGGTAGTTTGACTAAATATAGATCTAATCCAAGATGGCAACGTTTATGTTATGAAATAGCTATGTTTCTTCATTATGAAAATGGATAAGCTTTTGCAGAGTGCTCTCTCTGTTGTAATGTTCCTTGAGGCAAAATGGCTCTGACTATCTGACTTGACTTAAACTACGACTGATTTGCATCATCAAGCAGTGGAAAGAAGACTGAATCATCAAACCTGGGCAAATAAACTGCTATGTTAATAATGAATTTTTCAACACCTCTTTTTCTTCAAAGAGTTTATTTTTGTCAAGCAATTTCCAAGACAGAGGCACAATTTACTATCGTCTTTGTTGCTGCTATTCTACAGTAGAATAACAGTCTTACAAACATCAATTAGCAGAATGCTAGTGATTGTAAAGGTCAAGGCAAAGGAAGGGATCAGGGTGTGTTTTTCCTTGAGAATCAAAACACTTGGCAAGTCTGAGAAAGAAGGAGGTTTTTTATAGTCACTATTCCCTCATATGTGAAAATGAAAAAATTGATAGAATTATCTTATTTACACAGTCACTAACCTTACTGATCGTTGTGTCTGACCTAGGAATGCAAAGGAATGGACGAGGTTTGCTAGATGAATAGGTGCAAAAGCTAGAGAATCAGTGAGGAGCAGGGAATGGATGATATTCTGAGCTTCTGGAATGACATAACTATATGTGTCATTGTATGCCATTGCTAATATTAGAATAATTTTACTCATGATTACTGCTGTGTGACTGGTCAGCTAAACTGGAAGATGGTGTTTCTGCTTCTGGTATAGATAATTAATGCATTAACTAAGAAAGAAGTTAATACTTCCATTGAATCCTCCAGTAAAAGCCTAGTGCATTATGTGAGTTAAAATTAATTTAAGATTTAAATAAGATCTTAAATATTCTCATTCTCTAAACTTCATCTGACTGAATACAAAGACACAAATAAATAGGGCACAGGAAATGTCTGTTCAGGGGTCTAGCAGAACACCAGACCTCAGAGAAAATGAGGAGGAAACTGAAGAAATAAGCCTTCCTTGCTGTCTGTGCTGAGAAAGACAGGAATAGTTGTTTGGCAAATTTCAAGAATATCACGCTTTTTCCTCAGGATTAAGTTTATTAGTCAGTATAATGGATTCTCACCTTGCTTGTATCAGTGTTTCTGTAAGAATTCACAGAAATAATTAATTCTTTATGTGAAAATACATTTATTTTTCACTTCCCTTTAGTAATAGTAATTTACTATTATGGAATGATTCTCTCAACACATTCATTAGGTATCTTGCCATTCCCAAATTATAATGGACAATTATTTGTAATTTTGTTTTGAAATATAACAGCAGAAATATTACTCCTATTCATAAGCAGCTAATAGAAATGCTTTTTGTTCCTTTTTTCTGCTTAAATGACACATTAACCTTTTTGATTAATCTAGTGCTAAAAGTCACATGACATTATTTTATTAAACCACATTTCATGTTGGTCTTAATAGCTCCAATCAAACATCACTTACTGCTTGCCCTTGGAGTGTTCACTTCTTGTGCTATTTGCATAAACAAATCATGTAATACACCTCTCTGATGCAAATCCCATTGATTAATATCATATTTATCTTGCAACAAAGGACTTCATAGGTTAAAGATCCACTAACTGGAAGAGGGACAAGTGCAGAGGATGGAAACATACAGTCTTTCAGTCATGGGAAGTTCCCCATGGTGACAATCATTGTAATTCCATTGAAAGCAACAGGGCTAAAATGACTTTAATCTACATCTTAATTCCATCAGTTTGCTTCGAAAATGAAGAACCAGACATTTTATTCGTAATGGCTGGGTTGGTAGGTTCCTGCATTCTGTATGACCTTGTCAAATTTCCTCAATTTTTATTTGAACTCCTTTGTCCTCAAGCTATAATGTACAAATCTATCCACTGACATCATAAACTTAATCTAGACAGCATCTTCTTTACAGTGCTTATTCAAGGCTCTGGTTTTATTATGGAACAACATAATATTTGTCATATTTATTATCCTTTTAAATTATTGATTGCTCCCTTTTTGCTAACACTCACAAAAAAAAAAAAAAAAAAAAAACAGCAAACAAAAAAAACCCGACTTTAAAATATCCCTATCCTGACTGGGTAATTTAAATAGGTCTGTGATAAAAACCTAAAAACTCAATCAACCAGAGGCACAACATCCCATTTTCTGAGGTTGAAATTCAATCTCATTGTTAATTCTGTACTTTTCCTTCAGAAATAAAACAAGTTTTTTTTTTTTTTTAATCTAAAAACACCTACAAATCAGTCTGAGGAATTTCACAACAAAATGTTGGATGTGTCACTAGTTAGGCACCTATCTTGGACTATACCATTACCATACCATCACAGAGTCATCAACTTATACCCTAGCATTGCAAGTGCTTAAAATCACACGGAATTTAAGATTCCATGAGTAGGTCTAATAACTGTCTTCTGCCAAGGACCTGATATCTTACCTATGTCTTACCGTTGAACCTTACACTTTTAAAGCCTAG